>NC_135970.1:18498629-18707384 GCF_053455715.1 Rhinoraja longicauda
CACTCAAATTTACTTGGCCCATCTCCGACACCTCCTTACCGTTTCTTGATCTCACCGTCTCCATCATAGGAGAAAGACTATCGACTGACATCTATTCCAAAACCCACTGACTCCCATAGCTATCTAGACTACACTTCTTCCCATCCTGCTTCCTGAAAAGACTATCCCCTACTCCCAACTCCTCCATCTACGCTGCAACTGCGCCCAAGGTGAGGTGTTCCATACCAGGACATCGGAGATGTCCTCATTCTTTTGGGAACAGGGATTCACTTCTTCCATCATAGATGAGGCCCTCACTATGGTCTCTTCCATATCCCACAGCTCCATACTTGCTCCACCTTTTCCCAGTCGCAACAGGGACAGAGTCCCCCCAGTCCTCACTTTCCATCCCATCAGCCGTCGCATACAACACATAATCCTCCGATATTTTCACCACCTCCAACGGGATCCCACCACTAGCCACATCTTCTCATCTCCACCCGTTTCTGCGTTCCACAGAGACTGTTCCCTCCGCAACTCTCTAGTCAACTCATCTCTTCCCATCCGAACCATCCCCTCTCTAGGTACTTTCCACTGCAACGGCAGGAAATGCAACACCTGTCCCTATACCTCCCGCCAAGGACACCGACAGTCTCTTCATGTGAGGCAGAGTTTCACTTGCACCTTCACCAACCTCATCTACTGTATCCATTGTTCCAGGTGTGGACTCCTATATATTGGCGAGACCAAGCGCACGCTCGCCGATCATTTCACTGAACACTTCCGCTCAGTCCACCTAAACCTACCTGATCTCCCGGTTGCTAAACACTTTAATTCCTCCTCCCATTTCCACACTGTCCTTTCTGTCCTGGGCCTCCTCCATTATCGGAGTGTGCCCCAATACAAATTGGAGGAACAGCACCTCATATTTTGCTTAGGCAGCTTACACCCCAGCGGTATGAACATTGACTTCTCTAACTTCAAATAACCCTTGCTTTCCCTCTTTCTCTCCATCCCTCCCCCTTCCCAGTTATTTGACCAGTCTGCCTGTCTCCGACTATGTTTTATCTGTTTGCTTTGTTGTTGTTATCTTCTCCCAGCTAACAATGATCTATTCTACATTTTCCATGATCCACATTCTCTTTGTCCTGTTTTCACACCTTACATTTCCTTATCTATGTCTCTTCCTCTCCCCTGACATCAGTCTGAAGAACGGTCTCGACCCAAAACGTCACCCATTGCTTCTCTCCAGAGATGCTGCCTGTCCCACTGAGTTACTCCAGCATTTTGTGTCTATCTACAAGTTTTTCATTTTATTCTTCTCAGCTACTGTGAGTGAAGGCCCTTCTTAGTCAATCTCCTCATTGGATCCATCTCAGCTACACTCAGCACAAAAATGTAATATTTATATTCATTCAAATCAACTATCAACTATCACACTATCAACCGGATACGTTTCATGAATGTAATTTATATTTAGAAAAAAGGAAATTTTAAAATCAGGAATGTCATGTATATTTGTTTGGAACAGTGGAAGGAGTTTATCCTAATATCTTATGAAGGTTATCACTTCTGTTGAATAAATTAACCAGTGTTGTAGAAAAAGTGTGTGCCACAATTGTTTGGTTATATGATTTACTTCTGAGAATGAAGAAGCCAATGGCAAGTTCATCATGTACTCATGCCATAAGTTTTATTTGGAGAAAGCCAAACATAATTTAAGGGTATCATTGTTATATAAATGAATCCCTCTAAAAGTGAAATAAAGTTTATCAGTCTGGGCATGACACGGTGGAATATTTAACACACAATATATAAAAATGTTTTTTTTTATTGCTCATCAAAATGTAGAGTTTAAATGGTATACAATGAAATTTCAGGACTGCTCTAATTTAGAATGCTTCTGACCCAGAGACACTTGTGTGCAATCGATGAAGAAGTTAGGTCAGCACAGTAGCACAACACCAGAGACCTGGATTCAATGACCTTGGATCCTGTCAGCATGGAGCTTGCATGTTCTCCGTTTGATTGTGTGGGTTTCCTTGGGTGCCCTGGTTTCCACTCACATCCCATAAACTTGCTGGTTGGTAGGTTGGTCACTGTAAATTATCCTTGGTGTATTGATGAGTGGTGGAAACTGGGGGAGGAGAGGAGAGGTTACTGCTAATGTGGGGGGGAAAGGGATTAATGTAGGATTAATGTAAGAGCCATTTGTGTTTACTAGCTGTCTTAGCATATTATATTATTTTGTATCCTGCTGTATTATTTTTGGGCACTTGTGGATTGTCATGAGATGAATACTCGGCTTACATATATGCGCATATGTGTATATATGGTCTGGGAGGAGCCAGAATTATGAGTATAATTGGGAAGGCAGTGACGTTATGCGTTAGACACAAGAGGAGCCTGGCAAGATATAAATTCTTACCAGATCTGTGACTACAGATATACTAATCTGTTTGTATTACTACTTCAATAAACGACTCATTTATCTGAAAGGCCGTGAAGATTTCTCTGTTGTTTGCGTCAAGGATAATCACTCCACTCCTTTCGTGAAAGTGGTAAGCTTAAGGATTTTATTGGGAAGGACTGTTGCCGCTACAATTAATGTAAATGACTTGTTGATGATTGGTATGGACTTGGTGAGCGAAAGCATCTGTTTCATACTGTCTCTCCTATTATGTATCTTTTTTAAAAATCCTGCTGTATCCTGACTTGGGAAAGCATTTTGGAGCCTTGTCAAAGGATCTTTACTCGACATGTATATTTGTTGGGATTGCTGAATACAGAAAGATGTGAAATGTTTCATTACCACCATTGGCATCTTTTAATCTCTTATATTGGTGTAAAGTTGTAAAATAAATTTTAATGAAGCATTGCACTGGTAATAAAATATGCACTGTGGGGCTAGTGCTGCAACCTGAATGGACACAAACTGTTGGAATAATTCAGCAGGTCATGCAGCATCTCTGGAGAACATTGGTAGGCGTGTTTCAGGTCAGGGCCCTTCTTCAGACTCACTGTAACCTGAATGGTTGTTTTTAAGATCTATTCGTGTTAAAAGTTACAAATATTTGTTTCTTTGCAGATTTGCCTCTGACTGGGTCAGACTCTGGAATTTTAAAAGCACCAGAAGTACCTAAGACTGATTTTACAAAGTCAGCTGTGGAGTCTATGCTGACCGGGTACCCAATGTTTTCCTTCTTTGTTGATTTGTTAGCTTCTTGAAGTCAGAAGACCAGCAATATTTTTCTTCTGATTAAAAATTGTTCTCAGCTGGAGTAGATAGCATGGGCTTCCATTTCTGGATTGCCATCAGATAAATTAAATTGCTGTACTGAGATAATATCCATGCCAAAGGACACAGAATGATGCCATTCCCTATGCAATGCCCCTCATGGAATATTACAGATGAACTTAGACCATAATGTTCTGGGAGCCCAGT
Organism: Rhinoraja longicauda; assembly: GCF_053455715.1. Lineage (NCBI taxonomy): Eukaryota > Metazoa > Chordata > Chondrichthyes > Rajiformes > Arhynchobatidae > Rhinoraja > Rhinoraja longicauda. The sequence goes on from NC_135970.1 coordinate 18,502,054, forward strand.
TGTTGGGTACATCTGAAACAACATGGTCTCACTTTGCAAAGCAGTAAACTTGGAGGCATAAAAGATACCTACATGCTTGATCTATACCCAAACTACACTGGCCTGCCCCGACAATTCCAGATCTCTCGCCTGTCTCCAGTTCAGTATCTCTCAACCCCATGTTCTGTTCCTGCCCCTGTATATTACCCTCACTGATGTACTGCTGGTCCTGATTTCCCACCAGCCAACCAACTAAGTGTGCCACACTCCTCTCGGCTGCATTGCAGATCCCCCAAATATCCTCATTCTCAATCCACTAGTCTCCTTGATTTCTCTCTTCCCAAATTACCTGGGCTTGAAATTAAACAGTATTGATTTCAGTTCCACATAAAATAATAACTTGTCTCCTGTTTACCTTGAGTGTCTCCCGAGATTTGCTCGCATTTTAAAATTGAAGATGGGTGTAACTTAATTGCAGCTTCTTCACAATCTTCTCTTTACAACATTTGTGATATTGTACTGTGTACATTTTAGATCTTTTCTCTTGAAGAAAAGTATTTGCTTCGTATATTACCATGTGAGGAAGAGAAAACTAAAAATCCACAAAGGAAGTTGAACACTCAGATTAAAATTAATTCATGGAAGCCGTTTGCTCTTATATTCAGGACTGATTTTTATTTTGCATGTCAGTACTCAAGGAGCAAAGTTTGAAATGACAAAGGATTCAGCTGTGGTGGAGGTGTTGCTTTTTCATGATCAGAAAGGAGTGATTGCTGAGGGGGAGTTCAAATTGCCAGAGGTAGGAGTTAATAAATTAATGTTTATTTTTATTACAATTTAGGTACCAGTAGGATTATTGGCCACCTCAGTCAAGCAAGCCATAATGCCTTTATTGCCAGATCCTTAACTGTCCGCTTAAATCCATTTTGACTGTTCTTTCTCTTCCTCGGCAATTCTGCCCATCCTCTAATTCTTCAAACCTCCAACCCACTTTCTGGCACATCCACAAAAAAAATCTCAGCTAAGCAGAGATCAAATCTGCATTTTCCGGATCACTTGCTCATATCAACTTTTCAAAACTTGCCTTTTTGATTGCAAATATTATAAATGAAATCAGTTTTAAGGAATTTAAATCCAGTCATGAACAGTTGCGGAACATGGGATTAAACTATAAACAGTTGAGTAAAAATTGGTTGTCTCACTCTAGCATTGTAGACACAAAACTTATTCTTTTAGTTTTAGAGATACAACATGGAAACAGGCCCTTTGGTCCACAAAGTTCAAGCCATCCATCGGTTACCTTTTCACACTAGTTCTATGTTACCCCACTTTCCCACTCCCTACACACTCCCCTACAGGGACCAATTAACCTACAAACCAGCATGTCTTTGAGATGTGGGAGGAAACTGGAGCATTCGGAGGAAATCCATATGGTCACAGGAAGAGCATGCAAACTATGCACAAACAGCACCCGAGGTCAGGATCGAACCCGGGTCTCTGGCACGGGAAGGCAGCAGCTCTACCAACAGCTCCACTGTATCGCCCAAAATTGCAGCATTTCTAAAGTGGAATCATTATCTTTTTGGTACTATAAAGAGGTTATTTAACCAGTATTAATGCTGGGAGAGTGTCTAATTAATAAATTTAGATGAATTTAACTATTTTTATGCAATAATGCAATATCTAGTTGATTTGCAAGTGCTTCACTAAATCATATAAAGGGACTCAACGTAAGATTAGTCTGTGCTGAACTGAATATAATTGAAGGGACTGTGTAAAGGAAACTAACTACATGTGCTTCGTGTTGCACTTAACTTGTAAGAGTTTCTTTGGAGGCATTTATTAAAATATTATGCTGCTTAGATTTGGTCCCTTAGTATTGAAGGTGCAATAATAGACAATAGGTGCATGAGTTGGCCATTTGCCCCTTCGAGCCAGCACTGCCATTCAATGTGATCATGGCTGATCATTCACAATCAGTACCCTGTTCCTGCCCTCTCCCCATACCCCCTGACTCTGCTATCATTAAGAGCTCTATCTAACTCTTGAAAGCATCCAGAGAATTGGCCTCCACGGCCTTCTGTGGCAGAGAATTCCACAGATTTACAACTCTGAGTGAAAAAGTTTTTCCTTATCTCCGTTCTAAATGGCCTACCGCTTATTCTTAAACTGTGGCCCCTGGTTCTGGATAATGTTCCATTCTCCAGCACCAGCATCCCCATATCTCTAAACAAAACTTAATTTGTGTAAATAAATAAAGTAGAATATAATTATTTGCAAGTAGAGAGACTGATTCCCCAATACTGACTTCTCATAGGATCTACTTATGGAACAGAAACATGTAAGTGACAAAGAAATTCAACTTTTTACTCCTGGATCTGCACGATTACCAGCAAGAATTATTGCAGCTTTGTGCATCAGCCTCAAAGTAGAAGAGGTGGAGGAATCATTGTCAAAGGACCAGTCCACTGAGGCTTGGAGTCTACAAGAGCTTGTTTTGGATGTCACAGGTAAAACTGATCATGAAAAATATACAGAAACACAATAAAGCTTTACAAAACTTTGGTCAGACCACATTTAGTGCAGAAAAGGCTGGGAATGTCTGGGAATGTCGCCTAGATTATAGAGTATTAGTTATAAGGAGAGGTTGGACAAACTTGGATCCTTTTCTCCAGAGCATCAGAAGTTAAATGGAGACCTGATCTAAATATATTAAGTCATGAGAGGCATAGATCGGGTAGACAGTCAGAACTTTATTACCAGGGTGGAAATGTCAAAGACTAGAGGGCACGGCTTTAAAGACCAATGGAAAATGTTTAAAGGAGATGTGAAGGGGGAATTTTTTTACACAGATAATAGTGGGTGCCTAGAACATGTTACCAGGGGCGACGGTGGGAGCAGATATGACAGTGGCGTTTAAGAGGCTTTTAGATGTGCACAAGGATGTGCAGGGAAATGGAGGGGTATGGATGACATGTAGACTGAGGAAATTAAACCAACTTAGTTTCAAATTTGACACAGGCATTGTGGGCTGAAGGTTCATTCCTGTGCTGTACTATTCTATGTGTAAGAAGAAACTGCAGAGGCTGGTCTATACTATTCTATGTTCTCTGTTCTAACAACCCAGACCTTAATTGGTCTGCTGGTCAGAAAAGTTATATTCTGTGATCATAAAATCTTCACACTCACCACAGTTTTAATTCATTGATTTCACAAGCATCAAAGGCCACCATTACAGAGTTAAGGCCTCACAAATATTGAAATATTGAACTCTGATTAGAAAAGTGAGAACACGGTGCTCTTTTAATTGTGAAATGAATAAATCACTTACAATTCGAAAGAGTCCAAGGAAAGAAATCCTGCTCTGCCACTGTGTTGAAAACAACCCTCTCCTTCTATAAAATAATAAGATGAGAAATAGGATTCGGAGTAGGCCTTCGAGAATGCTTGGCTTTCATCAGGATCATGGCTGATCTTCAACCTCAAAGCTATTTCTCAACACTATCCCCAAATTCCCATGGAATTGTGTTGAATGAATGTAACAACTGGGCTTCCACAGCATTTCATGGCAGTGAAATATATAGGTACATTTCTAAATCACAAAAGAAGTAATGTCAATCTGAAATCTTTCTTTGAAAAAATATAATTGGACATAAATTACAGCAGGATCTTGATCAGATGGGCAAGTGGGCTGAGGAATGGTTAATGGAGATTATTGCAGATAAGTGCAAGGTGTTGCATTTAAGAAGTCAAACCATGACAGGACCTTCACAGTGAATGGCAGGGCCCTGGGGAGTCTTGTAGAGTAGCGGGTTCTAGGAGTGCAGAAATATGGTTTCCTGAAAGTGGTGTCACAGGTAGATAAGAGTGGTCAAAAAGGATTTCAATATATTGGTCTTCATTAGTCAGGGTATTGAGCATGGATGTTGGGATTTTATGTTAGTCGTACAAGACGTTGGTGATGCCCCATTTGATGTATTGTGTTCAGTTTTGGTCACCCTGCTACATGAAGGATGTCGTTAAGCTGGAAAGAGTGCAGAGAAGATTTACAAGGATGCTGTCAGGACTTGAGGGCTTGAGCTAAAGGGAGTGATTGAGCAGGCTAGGATGTTATTCCTTGGAGCTCAGGAGGATGAGGAATGATCTGATATAGGTGTATAAGACCATGAGGGATATACTGTAGATAGGATGAAACATTTTGCCCAGTCTTTTACCCAGGGTAGAGGAATCAAGAACCAGAGGACATAGGTTTAAGATGAAAGGGGGAAAATAGGGACCTGAGGGGCAACACTTTCACACAGAGGGAGGTGAGTATATGGAACAAGCTGCCAGAGGAGGTAGTTGAGGCAGGTATTATAACAATGTTTAAAATACATTTAGATGATTACATGGATCGGAAAGGTTAGAGGGCTGTTGGTCAAACATGGGTAGATGGGACTAGCATAGATAGGGTATCTTTCTCGGCATGGGAAAGTTGGGCCAAAGGGCCTGTTTCCATGCTGTATGGGTCTATGTCTATGTTCCTATTTCTAATGGCTTCTATGATAAATGAATAGTATAGTAACACCACAATTATTCCAGCTTCAATCCCTAATTGCTGGGGCTCTTGGTCTTACCGATATAATGACAAGCAAATCATCGTTTCAAATTGGGCTTAGATGTTTAAGCAGGTGTCATTTAAATTTTCCTCTCCAGCACTTGTAGCTGGAAACTGTACATGCATACTGACAATGACAGGATTGAATTCAGTTTTGATACCCTCTCTAGTTTAAAAGTATGTTGACACTCACAGGTATATTACCAGGGTATTCAATCTCAAAGAAATTAAACCTAACAAAGAATCAGTGACTCAAAGAGGCTGAAAGGGAGAAATAATAATATCACATAAATGATAACCCTTTGTTCAATCTTGTTCTTTAGTGTAAATTGGATGGAGTTGGCATAAATCATCGTGAAGATTTTGTATTGCAAGTTTCTTGTGGAGATAAGGCAGATCTTGGTGAAGTACAGCAGAGCTCACAGTTTCTTCTGCACATTTATGACAATTTCATCTGCTTAGTCATATAGTCAGGAAAATAGACCATGCTTTTCCCCAAGGAGGGGAGATAAAATCATCTAAGTTTATTTTGAGCCATCAGAAATCTAAACCAAGAGCTAGATGTAACAGAATTATTTGTCTTTGATTTTGTTTTCTCCCCATAGGGATAGACCTTAAGGAGACGAGCCAGAATGAGCTTGAGAAATGCCTCAGGAAACCTGAGTTAAGAGAAAGCTGCACTTCTGCCATGTCATGGGCTTCCTCCTCCGTGGCAAAACCAGTAAGTACAAAATACAACTGAATGGTAAACTGAAATTAAAAGGAAATATGAAACTAGCCAGGTACTTTTTCTACTAATCATTATCAAGTGATCTCTGTTAGCAAATGCTGGCGTGTAGGTGTTCAGTGAGAACAGGACTAGGCTTTGCTGCGCTGTGGTTGTACTGAGAGTGCAGAGGAGATTCACCAGAGATTCTCCACCTGAAGAAGGGTCCGAACCGAAACCTATCCAAGTTTTCCAGACCTGCTGAGTAACTCCAGCACTTGTGTCTTTTTGTTTGTAAACCTAGCATTTGCAGTTCTTTGTGTCTATATTTCACCAGGATGTTGCCTGGATTAGAGAACTTCACTTATGGGACTGTGATTTTTTTTCGTAGTTGAGTAGTCGGTTTACATCATGTTGCCTTACCAAATACAATTGTAAATATATAAATCTGAATCTTTCAATTAGATTCCAATGTGACTTGCTTTGTTTGTCCATTATTCTTTCCTATTCTGCTATTTAAACAAGTTTGTATAGATGGATACAAACTTCTCAGCAGCAAGGTGCAGGCTTGAATGATGTCTTCATCCTAAAATTGACATCCAATGCATTTTGTGAAGTCAACTAAGTGCTAGGACGTATGCAGTTTAAAGTAGAATTCCAAGGAATGTTGAACAGAGGGACCTTGGGAGTTTTGTTTAATTTAGAGATTCAGTACGGTAACAGGCCTTTCGGACTACCGAGTCCAATCCGACCAGCGATCCCCGAACACTAGCAAAATTCTACAACTCAAGTCCATACTTTTCTGAAGGTGGGAATGCAGGTGAATAGAGCGGTGAAGAAGAAGTCTGAAGAAGGGTCTCGGCCTGAAACGTCACCCATTCCTTTTATCCAGAAATGCAACAATTCCCGCTGAGTTACTCCAGTATTTTGTGTCTATCTTCGAGTGATGAAGAAGCTTGCCTTCATATGTTGGGGCACAGAATATAAAAGTTGGGATGTTATTTAATGTGAGATGAATGAGTTCTAAAGTGGTTTTGAGAGAATTTTCTTTTACACAGAGTGGTTGATAACTAGAACTCGTTGAAAGAGAAGGTTGTGGAATCAGACACAATCACTAAATTTAAGAGACATTTTGAAATTCACTTGAAACAGGCAAGTCATAGAAGGATATGGAGCTAGCGTGAGCAAATAGTTTAATGTAAATGGGTATAATAGGCAAACATAGACATGGTGGACAAAGAGCCCGTTTCTGTACTGAACAACTCTGACTCTGACTCTTAAATTAATCAATAGCGTTCTCCCTGTTTTAGGGTTTGGTTCCCGAGGAACAAGTGCAGCTGTTGATAGAGGAACACAATCTTCAGCTCTCCCAGCTACAGGAACAGCACCAGTGAGTAATTGTGGCTAACTGCAAATGGAGATCATAAATTTCAAGCGCGTGAACAGAAGACTGATGCTTATTACAGGAATTACCATCTTTGTTATGAGCTCAGTGTTTTAGAACCAAGCCATTTGAACATGGAAATTGAATGAAATATTGTTTGACATTATTGATTTTTCACCATAAGATCCAGGATTTAATCTAGCACAGAAAGGAAATGGAGGACTGCTCTCTATACAGGAGACTAAATATGTCATTAATATCATGAACCTGAGTTCATATCAATCTAAAAACAGTGAACAATTCCACTTTCTTGAAGGATGGTTGTGGTTTTTTTCCAGTGTAAACTCTATCGTAAATAGATGAATAAGGAGTTTTCTCTTTTAATTTTTTTTTTCACTCCTGGTTGTCAGTTTAAAAGGCCAGTTAAGACCTTAATGAAATGAGTTGGGACAATCTGTTTCCAATGTCCAGTGGACACGAGTGTTTGCTTACACATCATGACATCTAGCATATCTGGTACAAATTCATTGTCCAAAATCCAAGGATTTTTTTTAAAGTAGAACATACAACAGTCCAGCACAGGAACCTCTGGCCAACAATGTCCATTGCTGAACATGATGCCAAGTTAAACCAAGCTCATGATCCACACCCCACTATTCCTGCATATTAATGTGCCTATCTAAAAGCCTCTTAAACACCACTATTGTATCAGCTTCCACTATTATTCATGAAAGTTTTGCTTATCCCTTGAAATGGAGGAAGAATGGTTGAGGAAGAGTAAGCATTGGACAACATAACAGCGAGAAAAAAGTGCAAATTGGCAGCAAAGTTTAGGCATCAAGATGATCACTTGACTAGAAAAAGGAGTGAACTGAGCTGAAACAAGAATCTTCCATGCAAACCATAACAAGCTCGGCACAGCTTCAGCCCATGCAGGTTCACGTTTTAACTGCAGGAATTAAGTTGTTCAGTGTCAGACAAAGGCGAATGAGCTTTTTTATTTTTACCTCCCTTCTTCATCTAGCTGCATCTTACAGCCTTCTTCCACCTCAAAAACATCGCCCGTCTCCGTCCATCCCTCTCCTCCACAGCTGCAGAAACCCTCATCCACGCCTTCATCACCTCCCGTCTGGACTACTGCAACAGCCTCCTCTATGGCTCACCCTCAAAAATCATCAGTAAACTTCAATACATTCAAAACTCCGCTGCCCGTCTACTCACCCACTCCCCGATCCGTGACCATATCACCCCCGTCCTTTACAAGCTCCACTGGCTCCCGATCCCCCAGAGAATCCAGTACAAAATCCTCCTCATGACCTACAAAGCCCTCCATAACCTGGCCCCATCCTACCTGACTGACCTCCTCCACAGGCACACTCCCACCTGCACGCGCTCTGCTGCTGCCAACCTCCTGTCCCCCCCCCCCATCCGGACCAAACTCAGATCCTGGGGGGACAGAGCTTCCTCCATCGCTGCTCCCACCCTCTGGAACTCACTACCCCAAACCGTCAGAGACTCCTCCTCACTCACCACATTCAAAACATCACTGAAGTCTCACTTGTTCAGCACTGCCTTCAACCACTGACCGTCACCTCACCTTCTGTCTCCTTTTTCTGTTCGTTTACTTATTTATCTATTTATTTTCTTCTCTATGTTCTAGTAATCCCTGTAAAGCGTCTTTGAGTGTTTGAAAAGCGCTATATAAATGTAATGCATTATTATTATTATTATTATTACATTGCTCTCGCTTTTCCTACTTATGATGTAAATTCCATGACTTTGACCTGTTCAGAGATGGTGTCAATTATTTAATGCATTTTTGGTCTTATTTCCAATCAACAGCATCGGGAGTTTTTTCCTATTATTATTTCTGTTGAGCATCCCTCTTTTATATAAAATATGGTCAATCAATTAGCACCAAAACCAAAGCATGTTATCACAGCAAGACAAAGAAAGTAGAAGCCTGTGTTGTTGGAAAATACGCTCAATGCAAATGTGAAGTATCAAAATAGGTTAAATATCCCCGTTTGGGTGAATACAGAATCTCATCGGTACTCTACTGTAAAATTTCAGACATCAAATGAGGAGCATTCTAGAGTCTTTCAGAACATCTGTACCAGACTGTGCACTCGATCAAACTTTCTTGACAGGTGGGTAGAGTGTGCAGGGACATCCTTGCATTTGAATGTTGTTTTATATATATGGAAGTCTTTCATTGTCAGAGATGTAAGTTTAAGAACAACGAAATATCTCTACTTCAGTACGAATGTAAAGAGTAAGACAGACAAAAGTTGTGATCCCAGAAATCTTAATTTGATACTTTTCTATCTGATAGGAATACAGCATTGAAATAGTAAGCTAAAACTTTTGTGTTTTTGAATTGATATGCCAGAAAGGATACCAAGGTCAGAGAGCGCACATTTGACAGCTGAGAACAAGAATTGTGATGAAGAGGCAAATGGAGAATGGACACAGAATCATTCAGCTCGAGGTGTCAGATCAGCACAAACTGCTCCAAAACCCCCACCAAAAAGGTGAGGAACTGATAGCAGCTAAATCACCTATCTGCAAGAAACCAAGGAAACAGAATTAGGTTATCAAACTAAAATAAGTTAATTTAGATATTTTTAAGGATTTAAGCAAAGTTAAGTTTTTTTTAGTGAAGAGAACACATGTGAGGATACCCATCCTTGATCAGGACTCAGTGATTTTCAGTGGAAAGAACAAACGTGAATGTATGGTAGATAATCAGGTATGCTCAAAGCATGAGTCTTAATGAGAGACGAAAAGAGATTGAAAGAAACATTGAGCAGAACAAGGCTTATTCACTATTGTACAGTGCATAAAGCAACGAAACATCAGCAGATCCAATATTGCACACAAGCTGACACTGCTAATAAAGCAGGTATACTGGCTTGGTACATCTTGAAAATAATGGCCTCACAGGTTTACCAAGGAAGGCTTTGTATCCTCATGCAAAAGGACAACCCTGATAAACTCTTGATCTGGTCTGAGAATCGGCATAAGGCTATTTAAGCTGTTCTATGTCTCAGCTCATGGAGCAAACCCATTCCTTTATTATAACCTATTCTCCCTGCATTCTGATCAATAACCTCCAGATTCTTTCACTCACCTATACACGTGTGAATGTTAGGTGAACATTCAAAATTATGGAGAATTGATGGAAATGTGGGAAAGAAAATGGGATTGATTAGTGTAAATAGTCAGTGTGAGCTGAAGTGCCTGTTTCTGTATTTCTCTATGACCCCATAAATTAGATACCTTCTTGGTCTTTGGAGACATTAACACATTGAATTTTATGACTGAAACTGTTAAGAAAGTTGTTAAAAAAGTATTTTACAATGCAGATATCTTCTTAATATAAGTGAGTGAACAGTTTGTACACGTCCATTTTCATGATTCACCATTGCCTCCCAAGGTGTTAATAGTTGACATACTTGACTTTGGTTGTTCCCTTCACTTAATATGTTTGACTGCCTCACTTTATTCCTCTGTCTATTTCCCCTCAGTGCTGCTGCAAGACAAAAGATCAGCGTGAGCAAGAGTCTCCTGCTGAAAAAGAAACTTCCAGACGATGTAAGTGAGAGTTAATAAAATAACTCTAACCTATTTGCAATAGTGCACTTTAATGGCAGTTTTTAAAAATTGAAGAAACAAGGCAACAGGCAAAGGATTAGAGAGCAGGATACAACAAACATTAAAAAGACAATGTAAGTCCCAAAGTAGTAATTAGTAGTAATTGTGTTGGCCAAGATTGGACCAACGTATTGAAATGCAGAGCCAATAGCTTATTCCTGCTCGTGTTCCTTTTGTTTTTACATTTACATGATACGATAATTGTTTTTGTTTAAACTGTGGATTTTAGCAGGACAAGCCAATTGAATTTTCTGAATGAATTAACAGGAATTAATCAGTAAATAAAGGATTAATCTGTCCTTTTGAAACAGAATTTCACTGTCATATTATCTGGGTACTTTTCCAACTATGTTAACTTCCTATGTTAGCAAATGAATGCTATTGGGAAGATCAGCTTCTGGGAAAAGTAGCCATACAGGTGCAAGTAGTCACAGAGATATCCATTCAGGAGCAGTGGGGGCACAAAGAAATCAGCTATCATAATATTAACCTTGAAATCTGTCATGACTTGACAACTTGATCCCTGTCTCAACATATCTACTGCCAAAACTCTCTTCCATGACTTTACCACATTTATACTTGATGAGTCCAGCACACTCTGGCTCTGCTGCCACTTTCCATAAACTCAACAAACCTCTGCTATCCATTTTCTAACGTACAAAACTTCCGTTTACCTGTCCTTTTTGTGATTGCTGGTCTATGTTGCACCTAGCTAAACAACAGGGGGTATGGGGAGAAGGCAGGAACAGGGTACTGATTGAGAATGATCAGCCATGATCACATTGAATGGCGGTGCTGGCTCGAAGGGCTGAATGGCCTCCTCCTGCACCTATTGTCTATTGTCTCAAAGTTTTATAATTCTCATTCTTTTGGCAAATTCCTCAAGGGCTTCATTTTTTAAACCTCAGCAACACCCCCCCCCCCCCCCCCACACACACACACACAAACACACCATCGCCATTTATCTTTTCGAGGTATATGCCTATCCCTCTTGAGCATCACCATTCAAGCCTACAACTGGCAATGCCCTTGCCATGGCTTTCCCTCCTCTATGTTTTCTCCCTTTTTACTTTTTATTTTTTGAAACCTACTTTTAAGATTGTAACCCTAACATGTTACTTCTACTTTGGCCCAATGACCTGTAATGATTTTCCAATTCTCAAACCAGTGCACCCTCTGATTTACTTAGGAAAAGGCATTTTCTCCTCATTTTGGTGTTATATTAACCAAACTAACATTGCAAGCATTCTTATATTGAGTGGACAGAAATTCGTCCTAATTTTAAGCTGCATATTGAAAAGACAGAGTATAACCCAACTCAAATTGTCCAGGTTCAGAAAAATGAGGAGCATTGTGGTGTGCTTTAGGTTTGGGAGAGAATGAAAATACTGGAAGAGAACATGTGGAGAAATAAACATAATACAATTGAGAAGCTTCAGTCTGAGACAAGCAGCAAACTGGAGAAACAGCTCTCAGTTCAAAAGAGACTTCAACTGCATTCAGATGACGTGGCACATGATAGCAGAAGCAAAGGTTTGTGTTCTGATTCAGGACTTTACACATGTTAAAAACAAGTCAAACTTTTAGTCTCTATGTTCTGCTGGTGCTATCCAGAATCTTTTGTTTTGACCCATTATCCATTTTCTCCAAAAAACAGTTAGGATTCTGTAGAGACTGTTCCCAGCGCAACCCCTTGGTTAACTCATCCCTTCCCACCCAAACCACCCCCTTGCTAGTACCTTCCCCTGCAACCGCAGAAGATGCAACACCTGTCCCCATACCTCCTCCCTCGACTCTGTCTAGGGACCCTGACAGTCCTTTCAGGTTACGCAGAAGTTCACTTGCACCTCCTCCAACCTCATTTATTGTATCCGTTGTTCAAGATGTGGACTCTTATTCATCGACGAGTCCAAACGTAGACTGGCCGATCTTTTCGCTGAACACCTTCGCTCAGTCCGCCTCAACCTACCTGATCTCCCGGTTGTTAAATGCTTTAATTCTCCTTTCCATTCCCACACTGACCTTTCTGTCCTAGGTCTCCTCCATTATCAGAGTGAGACTAAGTGCAAATTGGGGGAACAGCATCTCATATTTCACTTGGTATGAATATTTATTTCTCTAACTTCAAGTAACCCCGGGATTCCCTCGATCTCTATCCATCCCCCACTAAAGTCGCACCAGCTTCTTGTTTTCACCCAACAAACAGCTAACAGTGGGCCTGTTTCCTTTATCATTGTTACTTTTTTTGCATATCTTTCATTCATTATTCTTTATTTCTCTGCATTATCGTCTATATCTCTCGTTTCCCTTTCCCGTGACTTTCAGTCCGAAGAAGGGTCTTGACCCGAAACATCATCCATTCCTTCTCTCCAGAGATGCTGCCTGTCCTGCTGGGTTACTCCAGCTTTTTCTGTCTATCTTTGATTGATTGGAATGTTGGCCAGAACATTTGTTCACTCATTAACTCCTTTCTTTTTCCTTGGTAGATGAAATCTGCCTCCCAGCACTGTTCATGCCAATGAAGACCAGACAGGTATTTATGCCAAAGGCTCGTTTATACTTCCATCCATCAGGTTCGGCAGGCTTCTTCCGCCTAACGCAGGCGCCATCAGTTTTCAGCCTTCCCCCTTTGGGCTGCAGCACCGTATCCTTCACAGAAACACACCGGACTAGTATTAAAGCAAGGTAATATAAGTCGAAAAGGTTGTACAAATTTCTGATCAGGTCCAATGGGGATTAGTGTGTACAATGCTGACTGCACAGAATATTATTACTTTGGAAAGAATTGGGAAAAAAGTACGAATGATTATTCCAGATATTGAGATTATCAAATGTGACAGGAAGGCAATTGTACATTTGGTTGTTGGTGAAAAGGCAGCCTATTTTCTTTTTAATTCCCTTGTAATGTTCATAAGATATAGGAGCAGTATCAGGCCATTTGGATAATTAAGTCTGCTCCACCATTCAATTATGCCTGATCTATTTTTCCCTCACAACCCCATTTTCCTGCCTTCACTTCATAATGTTTGACACCCTTACTAATCAAGAATCTATATATGTTTTAAAAATACCCAATGACGGCATCCACCACCACCTGTGGCATTGAATTCCACAGATTCACCACCCTCTATGTAACAAAATTCCTCCTTATCTCCACTCTAAAGACATATCCTTTTATCCTGAGGCTGTGCCCTCCGGCCCTCATAATCAGGAGGCTGAACTGCCAAGATGGAAAAGAACCCCAGGGTTTTACTAATGACATGTTTGGGAGTTACTCCAATCTCTGTGTTGCCCAAACCTAACACTCTCATACACTTGTAAAACCTCTCAAGGTTGAGTTGTTCAAGTTGTACTCGAGGGATTTGAGCAGGGAAATCTCAACTTTGGGGCTGGTGAAGAAAAGTGATCGTACTTCATTGTGCGAGTTGCTGCTTTTAGTTTGAGGTATAAATCTGAGTTGATTATTTCAGCTGTAAGATTCCATTGCATTGTACATTATTCTGAAGAAGAGTTAAGGGAGTTATACCCACTGTCCTGCCAGTACTGCAAATCCATCAACCATCTTCCCTTAAGAAAAGAAGTCAGCTTGTCATTATGGTATTGTGTGGGACTTGTGGGATTTTCCTGTGCTATTACAGAGCCAAATAATTTATCAACTGCAAAATCCTTTGGGAGACACTGAGATTGTGTAAATGCAACTCTTTCCTTTTTAAAAATTATTAATTGGTTAGGAAAAGCTTTGTGTAGATTGGGAATGCCGTAGAAAAACCCAAATTCAACCTTAACCCCGGATTGCTGTTCAGAGGATGTCTGTTCTGAATCTGTTGAACCCAAGTGTCACATTGCCAATGACGTCAGTTGTTCAGGATAACTCTACCCCAGAAGAAGCTGAGACTGTGGTAAACAGGGTGACACCGGAGCCATACCCCACGAATCAATCTTGGGCAGGTAGTATGAGCATACCCGAAGAGAAAAATTAACCGAACCAAGATTCCGAAGATTGGACGGTTTTGTCCGAATCTGTTGGATGGAATTGATTGAAAGATACAGCATGGAAACAAGCCCTATGGCCCACCGATATCTCGTCAACCATTCTCACAACCTCTGTCACCAGGGAGTGCAAAGGCAATATGTGCATGGGAAAACCACTATCTGTAGTTTGAGGCCTGAGGCCTCCAAGCCTCGCAGAACTGTTTGGAAACATATATCCTTCATTGTCACTGGATTTAAATCCTGTAACTGCCTTTTCAAGGTCAATTAGAGATGAGCAATAAATGCTGACTTTGCTGGCGACTGCCATACCATAAAAAATTAATAAATACATATTTGAAAAATCTTCATTCTATAAATCAGTTAGATTTGGCCTGCTTTTCATTATATCATCTTATTCAGATTGTACCTTGCCAAGAGTGGGACTGAACATATCTGCTCCATTGTTTTCTCGCTGATGATGAACTCTAGGAATTTTCCTGCTACTGATGCTTAAACTTATGTTTTTCATTACTTAGATTTTTATTACCTTTCCTCTTTTCACATTTTAATGTTTAAATTGAGTTGTAATTTTTTTCCATAATCCATAATCTTGACATCACTCTATCTCTATCTCTAGCATTACATTTTCATTCCCCACCAGTTTCACTATCAATTTAGCGTTGCCAATATGTCTCAACAACAATCAAATTTAAACAGTTTGTAATGTGTCGGCTTGACCTTTATCTTTGATCAATTTACGAACTTTTCCTATTCCATGCGCTCTGCAATTCTTTAACCGTTGTTCGATCTTTGCCCCCCCTTATTATGAGTGGTTACAAAATGTGGCCTCAACCACATTTTGCATGATTACACCTCTGTTTATACTGAAATTATTGGCTTTTGGTGAAAATGGAAATAAAATTAAATGAACATGATTTTTGACGACAACATTTTCTTTCAGAGGTGACTTTAGACTTCAGAGATACCTCGCAGAAACATCAGCGATCACCCCGTACACTAACACTATCCTGCACACTAGGGACAATTTAACTTTTTTTTTTATTAGTCAATTAACCTACAAGCCCGCATGTCTTTGGGGTGTAAGAGGAAACCAGAGCACCCCTAGAAAACCCACGCAGTCACAGGGAGAATGTACAAACTCAGTACAGACAGCACCCATAGTCAGGATCAAACCCGGGTGCTGCTGTAAGGCTGCAACTCTACCACTGCAAGAATACTGTTAGAGAATATTGAGGAGTTACAGAATTTTAATGATCAAAGATAAAAGAAGAACCAATCTTGAAAATGGCAAAACAACCCATTCATAAGTTAACTTGCAAGTATACTTTAGGCTAAGAAAACCAATCACCTTAACGTATTGTTGCAAGTTAACTTTAGTTTAAAGATGCAGCTTGGAAACAGGGACGCACCCCGATCAGGGACGCTGACCAGCAATCACCTGTCCATACTAGTTCTATCCTACACATTAGGAACGATTTACAGAAGTCAATTAACCTACAAACCTGCGTCTTTGGGATGTGGGAGGAAACATCCAGAGAAAGCCCACGCAGTCACAGGGAGAACGTACAAACTTCATACAGTCAGGATCAAACTTCATAAAGTCAGGATCAAACCCAGCTCCCTAGGCTACTCTACCGCTGAGCCACCGTGTTGCACCGTTGGGAACAGGTTGTTTTGCCATTTTGAAGATTGGTTCTTTTTTTAACCAAAAAAAAATTATTAAAAAAAATATCCCCTATCCGTATAATTCTATAACACCTGACTATCCCCTAACCGTGCAAAGGAAACATATACTTTGAGTACCCCAACTTGAACACCATTAAATGTTTTCAATTTGTTTTTGATGTGTTTTCACCATCCAAGCTTGTTGACAACCTGGATGTTGGCACTTGGGCACCAGATGTACTTCAGTATGTTTCCCATATTGCTCTTATAAATGTGTGTCTCCAGTGAGTGTCTAGAGATTATTTAGTTTTGGAGAATATTCAGACAAGCCTAATCTTGTTCTCACAGTAACATCTACAAAAACAGTTTCTTCACAAAATTGCCTGGTTCATGTTTAATCAGGATGGTCGGTGAATATCTTGGCTTCTTTACTTCAGTTTGTAAATCTGTGAGCATTAAAACTATGTGTAACAGCTTTATCAATTTACTTTCACTTCGGAACATACCGTCCTCTGAAAGTTTCAATGTATCACCGCAGGTGATTCATCAACAACTCATTGGATGAGAGCCTCTTTCAGTTACATCATCAGCATGAGGATGAGATAATTATTTGTACCATATCATTGTGGTATTCAATTTGGGTTATATATTGTCTCAATTATCTAGCAGAGGTCAGATGGAGTTTACTGATGTCTAACATTGATCAGAAAATTAAATCTAGAATATAGAAATAGTTTTGACACCATGTTAATATGATTTTCATGCACACCACGCCTGCTTTTACTGTGCCCAGGAAGCCAGGGCGACACCTACTTGACAAATATTTAAAATAATTATTTGATGGTGGATACAGGAGTGAACTGTGTCACATGTGTTTAGGACATGAAAAACATTTTTTTCTGTTTAAAAAAATTCACCAAATTAAATACACCTGTAGTTTGTTTTATTAACAT
Source organism: Rhinoraja longicauda (assembly GCF_053455715.1). Taxonomy (NCBI): domain Eukaryota; kingdom Metazoa; phylum Chordata; class Chondrichthyes; order Rajiformes; family Arhynchobatidae; genus Rhinoraja; species Rhinoraja longicauda. The sequence goes on from NC_135970.1 coordinate 18,518,988, forward strand.
GAGATTATGTGTATCAGTATCATCATATGAAATGATGAAAAGTATTGTCTGAAGGATCTCGACCCGAAACGTCACTCATTCCTTCTCTCCAGAGATGCTGCCTGTCCTGCTGAGTTACTCCAGCATTTTGTGTTTATCCTCATATGAAAGGGCATCCCTACCTCATTCAACTAATCAACTGCATGCTATAGGTCTTGTTTAAATAGGTTCGACATGACAAGGAATAAGAAATTATTATCTGTTTATTTTACGTTAAGTATAGAACAGGAAATGACCCTTTGGCCCACAATGTCTGTGCTGAACATGCCAACTTAAACTAATCTTCTCTACCTGCACTTGATACAAATCGTTCCATTCCCTGCCTATCCACATACCTACCCAAAAGCCTCTTAAAAGCCTCTGTTGTATCTGCCACCACCACCACCACCACACCTTTTTTAAAAATTATTTTTTATTTTTTTAATCAAAAAATACTTTATTCAAGTAATAAATATTTACAAAACATCTTCTTTTTAACAACCCCATCCGACATTTCCGGAGGTTACATGTTCAATAGAGGTATTCCTTTCCAAATTTACATTGAAATTTACAGAATCCCTTATTTGGAGGGGCGTCTCCACCACACCCTGCCCCCCATGTCCAGCAGCGGAAGGGCCCTAGACTGCGGTCCTCCCCCACAGAGCCTTGGTGTTGGCTGCACAGAGCTTCAGTGCGTCCCTCAGCATGTACTCCTGCAGTCTGCAGCGGGCCAGTCGGCAACATTCCTTGACGGACAGCTCGCTCCGCTGGCAGACCAAAGAGCGTCTTTCACCGAGTTGATGACCTTCCAGCAGCACTCGATGTCAGTCTCTGAATGCGTCCCTGGGAACAGTCCGTAGATCACAGAGTCCTCTGTGACGGAGCTGCTCGGAGTAAATCGTGACAGGGACCACTGCAAACCTCTCCAGACTCTCTTTGCAAATCCACACTCTGTGAAGAGGTGGGCCACCGTCTCCTCTCCGTAGCAGCCGTCCCGAAGGCAGCGTGCGCTGGTAGTGAGGTTCTGGCGGTGCAGGAAGGATCTGACTGGGAGTGCTCCCCTCACCGCCAGCCAAGCCAGGTCTTGGTGCTCGTTGGTGAGTTCTGGCGATGAGGCATTTTGCCAGACAAGCTGGGCAGTCTGCTCTGGGAACCACGCCACAGGATCCATGGAGTCATTCCCCTGCAGGACGTTCCGTGCTGACCACTGCCCGATGGACTTGTGGTCAAAGGTGTTGGTCCGGAAGAACCTTTCCACGAGCGACAGATGGTGCGGCAATGTCCAGCTGACTGGCACATTGCGTGGCATGTGCGCCAGGCCCATCCTTCGCAACACCGGGGACAGGTAGAACCTCAGCAGGTAGTGGCACTTGGTGCCCATGTGCCTTGGCTCTACGCTCCGCCTGATGCAGCCACACATGAAGGTGGCCACCAGGATGAGGGCGACGTTGGGCACGCTTTTACCCCCGTTGTCTGCCGACTTGTGCATTGTGGCTCGTCGCACCCGGTCCATCGTCGACCCCCAGATACAGCGGAAGACGGCCCGGGTGATCCCCGTGCAGCAAGTACAAGCAGCACAGCAGCACCGAGAGCACCTCACACCTGATGACCAGATTTTTCCCTGTGAAGCTGCTTCCACAGCTCCAGCTTCTTCCCCACCTTGGCTATCCGCTCCAGCCAATTCTTGTCACACGCCTCAGCCTTCCCGAACCAGATCCCCAGCACCTTCAAGAAGTCAGGCTTGATGGTGAAGGGGATGGAAGATCGGTCGGGCCAGTTGCCAAAGAGCATGGCCTCGCTCTTCCTACGGTTTACCCTGGCCCCCGTGGCCGACTCAAACTGGTCGCAGACGCTGATCAGTCTGCGGACCGACCCTGGATCCGAGCAGAAGACGGCGACATCGTCCATGTACAGGGAGGCCTTGACCTGAGTGCCCCCACTGCCTGGCAATGTCATTCCTCTTATGCTCGCATCCTTCCTGATGGATTCGGCAAAGGGCTCAATACAACAGACGAACAAGACAGGGGAGAGAGGGCAGCCCTGCCTCACTCCAGACCTGACGGGGAAGCTGTCTGATTTCCACCCATTGATTTGGACTGCACTACAGATATTGGTGTAGAGCAGTTGTATCCACTTCCTGATTTCCACCACCACCACTCCTGGCAATATGCGTTCCAAGCACCCACCCCCTCCTGTGTAAAAAACTTGCCCCACACATTTCTTACCAACTTGCCCTCCCACCTTAAAGCTATGCCCTCTAGTCTTTGACATTTCTTCTTTGGGGAAAAAGGGCAATGCATGTCCATCAACGCCTTTCAAAATGTTATAAATTTATATCAGGTCTTTTCTACCTGCTGTCAACTTATTTGCAGGCAGCATTTTTAAAAGGTATATATATAGGCGATACAAAATACAAAGCAGATTGAAAAAGGCGAAACAAGATACAGAGCAGACTGCTTCCTGGTGCACGGCCTCAATCGCAGGAGCACGGAACCTTCATGAATCCTGAGCAGCTGTTGCTGAGGTCTGAGCGATTCCAATGTGTGTTTGTCCCAACTCTCTTGTGGACTTGACTAATCAGCGTTCGGCTGCAGTGTCGAGTCACCCACTGACGCATCCTCCCCAGCGCTGTGTAGAGGCGTGGACAAGCATCACTCACTCCTCCTCCACCACCACCACCACCATTATGCTCAATCCCTCCTTTGAGCTCGCGTCTTCTATCGGCGATCTTAATATTCTGTTTAAATCCTCAGTAAACTGAATGGTTAGTGGTGCCCTCGAGGATGGCAAGGAGAGCGAGCAAGAACTGGGGAGACCAGGAGATCAAAGGGTTGTTGTCCATTTGGAAAGACAGGTCCATCCAGGATCAGCTGGCCGGAACAGTCAGGAATAAAGACGTGTTCGTGAGGATTTCCAACAACCTGGAGGAACTGGGGATCAAACGCGACTGGAAGCAATGCCGAGCCAAAGTGAAGAACCTGAAATACGAATATAGGATCATGGTGAATCAGAGGAGATCCGGGAGGAGGTGCAAGTCCATGCGTTTCTACAATGAGATTGATGCGGTGTTGGGCTGCCGACGCCTCCAGGCCGAGAGGACACAGGACAGGACCTTCCTCAATGTGGTGATCAAAGAGGAAGAGGTGGAAGAGAGATTGCAGAAGGCAGCACCTGCTCAGACATCGTCCGCCTCCGAGGACGTTGCAGGTAATCTCTCAGACCAGTCTGCAAGCCAACGGGGAAAGAAAGATTCGTTGCACTATTTTTGGAATATGCCTCCTTTAAATCAAATTAATCCTGATCGTAAAATATTACAAAATGTAAGATTGCAGACGGTAACTTGGAAAATATCAAATATAGTTTTTAAGACGTCCGAGATTTTTAGGCTCTCCCTTCAGTGGTACTTACTGTCTGCACGCACACCTTGAGAATAGCTGGCAGTGTAATTAAATAACAATGTCAACACAGCACAACAGCGGCTATTTATTTTTTTAAAAAGCTCTCGTAGTAAAAACATTAACACCAAATTACTGCAACGAATCTTCACACCACAGAGCCTCTGTTTAACATTTCGGATACTCATCGAGTCACATGTCCACTTATCCTGAAAATATCCATATTTTCTAATATTCAAAGCACGGATTCCTTGAAGCTGTTTTACTGTGGTGGCTGCAGAGACAAGATTTGGGGAAATTGCAAACCAACGCTGCGTGATTTTCAATGTATTATTTTGGCCTGTTGCTTTTTTTTTGTGGCATTCGTGCAGATAACCAATAAGATTAGTTAATGTAAACGGATGGTGACCGATGGCCTTCCATCCCCTTGCGGGGGCTGTGCGTGTCGTTTGCCTCGGTAGGGGTCGAGCTGCCTGTCCGTGGGTGCGGGGGGAAGAGAGGGGAAGTTTTGTTGCCTCCATCACAGTGAGGGGGTGTTTGGAGTCACTGTGATGGATGTTTGTGTTGGGGTCGGGTGTCCTGTGTTCTTTTCTTTTTTGCTGTATTTTGTGTGACTGCTGAAATTTCGCTCGGTGTTGTGCCGAGTGACAATAAAGTGTTGTTATGTTATGTTATATGTTATGTTATGAATTGCCCCTAGTGTGGAGGGTATGAATGCGAAAGTAGGATAACATGGAACTAGTGTGAACGGATGGTCGGTGTGGACCAAGGGGCCTGTTTTCCCGCTGTATCTCTAAACTAAACTAAACTTACCTAAAATAGTTTAAACAAACTAAATTAAACAAATAGAATAAATAGCCATACTTTGCCTATATGTCCATTTGCTCCCTCATGCAGCAAATTCATGGATGGGGTCACAGAGTTTGTGTCTGCCATGTCTTCTGTGACGAAATGTAAATTTGTGTAGATACCCACCTGTGACCATCCATATGCTTCTTGTAGTCAGCTGCCTTAAGTGATTTAGTCTGTCCACTAACACAAACATGTCTGAAGAAGGGTCACAACCCTAAATGTTACTTATCCATGTTCTCCAGGGATGCTGCCCGACCCGCTGAGTTACTCCAGGACTTTCTGTCTTTTTTTTTTACACAAACAAGTAGCTGTGTTGCACTGCCCAGAATGTCTGATATCTCGGGGCGGCACAGTGGCACAGCAGTAGAGTTGCTGCCTCACAGAGCCAGAGACCTGGGTTTGATCCTGACTACGGGTGCTGTCTGTACGGAATTTGTACGTTCTCCCTGTGACCGCATATGTAGGATAAAACTAGTGTACAGGTGACCCTTGGTCGGTGCGAACTCGGTGGGCCGAAGGGCCTGTTTCCGCACTCTATTTCTAAAGTGTAACGTATAAAGTACAAAGTCGTACAAAGTCTATATTGAGCCACAGATCTTGTTCAGGATACTGGGAAAGGAATTACTATTCTTGCCCTCTATTTGGGAAAGGAAATCTGACTGAGGGTTTCTGTTCTTCATTGTTGTTTGCTGTGCCTGGTGATAATACAGATGTGTGATTGTGAAATGAGATGGGGAATTGGTTTCGGAGAACCTATTTAGGTTGAATTTTGCCACCAAAGGAAAATGGAATTCATTGGGTGAGCACCATTTTCCAATGGGATGAAGCGTTCATCTGATGAGGAGGTCAGATCTTTGCTCATTGGAGTTCAAGAATTGTAGGGCACCAGTTCCCACTGGAACTGTACCCCGATGTGTGAGGGAGACTAGAAAAGTGGCAGAAATGGTTAGAAACGATTTAGAGACATAATCTTTATGAAAATAGTATGATGACTGCACCGTGCTATAACTATTCTTCCTGTCTCCAAAAAGCCAAGGATTACTGGTCTTAATGACTACAAGCCTGTTGCACTAAGGTCTGTAATCATGAAAACCCTTGAAAGACGTGCTGGCCCACCTGAAAAATATAACAAACCCCCTGCTGGACCTCCTGCAGTTTGCATACCGGGCCAATAGATCAGTGGATGACGCAGTCAACCTAGGCCTATACTTCATCCTCCAGCACCTAAACTGCCAAGGGACCTATGCGAGGATTTTGTTTGTGGATTTTAGCTCTGCATTCAACACCATTGTGCCAGAGCTAATACACTCCAAACTCTCCCAGTTGACTGTGCCTGAACCCCTCTGTCAGTGGATCACCAATTTCCTGACAGACAGGAAGCAGCATGTGAAGCCGAGAAAGCACATCCCGGATCCGCAGACCCTCAGCATAGGAGCACCGTAAGGCTGCGTAATCTCCTCTCTCCTTTACTCTCTCTACACCAACGACTGCACCTCCCCAGACACCCCTGTCAAGCTTCTCAAGTTTGCGGATGACACAACCCTGATTGGACTGTTCCAGGATGGGGAGGAATCTGCCTACAGACAGGAAGCGACACAGCTGGCGTCCTGTTGCCATCGCAACAACCTGGAGCTCAATGCTCTTAAGACAGTGGAATTGATTGTAGACTTTAGGAGAGCTCCACCTCCCCTTCCCCCACTCACCATCAACAACACCACAGTCACATCTGTGGAGTCATTTAAGTTCCTTGGAGCCATCATCTCCAGGGACCTAAAATGAGAGGCCACCATCGACTCCACAGTCAAAAAGGCCCAACAGAGGATGTACTTCCTGCGGTAGCTGAGAAAACACAATCTGCCACAGGCAATGATGGTCCAGTTTTTTACTGCCATCATAGAGCCAGTCCTCACCTTCTCCATCATGGTCTGGTTTGGCTCAGCCACCAAGCATGACATCCAGAGGCTGCAGCGCATTGTTCGATCAGCTGAGAAGGTTGTTGGCTGCAAACTTCCCCCCATTGACGAACTATACACTGCAAGGGCCAAGAAGTGAGCGGGCAAGATCATCTCTGACCCCTCTCACCCTGAAAGCCGCCGCAGCCAGACAAGAAAAACTGCTTTTTTCCATGAACTCTACTCAACAGCCAAATGTCTGTAGGCTCCTTTTACTCTGGTATTTTATTTTATTCTTCACATGTTTAAATTATAATGTTTTATTTTTAATTGTCTATTGTATATCGTGTTGTTATTCATGCGAGCAAAGCATCAAGGCAAATTCCATGTCTGTATAAATACTTGGCTAATAACATTTATTTATTCAACTCCCAATCTCTCTGCCATAACTTAAAATTGGGAGAAAGACACTAATCTATATACTAAAACTCTTGTTTGTTTGTTCCTGAACTACAGCCAAAATGGTACACGATAGCGCAACAATTTTAGGCCCACCTTGCTCACTGTGGTCCCTTTGGTGCTAATGGAAGAAGTTTCATTGAAATCGGTGTTATATTTTTTAAGTTATTCACGTTTTAAAGTTTAAATCTATCTGAGGGAGGGAGGAGGGAGGAGGGAGGATAAGGGGTGTTGAGGGGGAGGGAGGGGGGAAGGGGAAGGAGGAACAAGGGGGGGAGGGGGGAGAAGGGTGGGGTGAGGGAGGAGAGGGTGCTGCACCAATGCAGGAGAGGTTTGGGTCCAACGGGTCCACTTGATCTAGTGGCCTTTAAATTTGCCCGAGCACTCACACATTGTTGTATGCCACAGTTACTGCCAGAGTTTCCTGTGCCCCACCTGCCGCCACCATCAGCAGGGATGAGGAAGAGGATGAAAATCGGCCTGAACCACAATCTGCAGCAGATGGTGTTACAGGTATGTGCAGTGTTTAGAGATGAATGTTTAAAGTAGGATTGGAAGCCAATGCCTACCCAGTGAAAGGGTGCTGCGACCGTAGTGCTGCGGCAGCACAGTGGCGCAGCGTTGGAGTCACTGCCTTACAGTGTCAGAGACCCGGGTTTAATTCTGACTACGGCTCTGTTTCCGTGCTGTATCTCTAAAGTGTAAGGCAAGTATATACTTCCTTAAATAGGGAGGACAAAATTGTACATACTACTCCAGAAATGGTCCTATCAAAAACCTGTACAGCTGTAGCAAGACTTCCAATGAAGGTCAATATTCCATTTACCTTCCTCATGAATTTCTGCACCTGTGCACCAGTTTCTGTTTCATGTACAAGGACACCCGCATCTTTCTGTAGAACAAAATTCTACCACCTCTCCTCTCTAACCTCGCATTTCCACGTATTATATTCAATTTACCAATTCTTACCTCACTCAGTTAACCTAGCTGTAACCAATTTCAGACACAGTGTGCTTTCCCACCTATCACTATATCATCAGTAAAATGGCCACAGAACATTCAGTCCCACCATCTAGGTTATGTATAGATTGTAAATGGTAATTTTTAGGTTGGCATGCAGTAACTGTGGAATGATGCAAGGATCAATATTGGAACTGAAACTAACCTATTTACCCCTTATTTTCTGTGAGTTAACCAGTCCTCTGTCGATGCTAATATATCATCATCATATTTCAACTCCTATGTGCAATAAGATTGGGCATCATATTCTTCCTAAAATGTGGTGTCCAAAGTATTCCAATTGTAGCCAGTTTAGAGTTGCATGTAGATATCCAGTTCTAGAGTTCTACAGCACGGAAACAGGCTTTTCGGCCTGACTTGTTGACCCAACTCCAGCACTTTGTGTCCTGATGCTGGTTTACACAAAGGATCAACTCAACGGGCCAGGCAGCATTCTCTGGAGAACATAGACAGATATGTTGCCTGACCTGCTGAGTTACTCAAGCATTTTGTGTCATTTTACTTATATGGCTTTTTGATCCAGTCAATCATTGCTTTGACAGCAAATCATTGACCAGTGAGAAGGTAGCAAACACATAAATTCTTTGCTTGTAAATTTTTGTTCTATAAAATAAAGTGGAATGGAAAGTATATACAGTGCCCTCCATAATGTTTGGGACAAGAAGCCATCATTTATTTATTTGCCTCTGTACTCTACAATTTGAGATTTGTAATAGAAAACATGTGGTTAAAGTGCGCATTGTTAGATTTTATTACAGGGTATTTTTTATACATTTTGGTTTCACCATGTAGAAATTATAGCTGTGTTTATACATAGTCCCCCCCATTTCAGGGCACCGTAATGTTTGGGACACATGGCTTCACAGGTGTATGTAATTGCTCAGGTGTGTTTAAATGCCTCCTTAATGCAGCTCTCAGCAGCTAGTCTTTCCTCCAGTCTTTCCACCACATTTGGAAACTTTTATTACTGTTTACAAACATGAATGAATGAATGAATAAATTTATTGGCCAAGTATGCATATACAAGGAATGTGCCTTGGTGGTCCGCTCACAAATGACAACACAAACATACAGTTAACAATTTAGAATAAAGCATAAAAACATCAAAACAATAAGGATACAACATTACGGTCTAAACATGTGGGTGAAAATAAACCTGAGCAAAAAAGAGACCACAGGCTTTGGTTATTGAGTAGAACTATCACTCGTGGAAAAAAGCTGTTTTTGTGTCTGGCAGTGGCTGCTTTGACAGTCCGGAGTCGCCTTCCAGAGGGAAGTGTTTCGAAGAATTTGTGGCCAGGGTGAGAGGTGTCAGAGATGATCTTGCCCACGCGCTTCCTGGCCCTTGCAGTGTACAGTTTGTCAATGGGGGGAAGGTTGCAGCCAACAACCTTTTCAGCTGTGCAAACGATCCGTTGAGCCTCCGGATGTCGTGCTTGGTGGCTTGGTGGCTGAGCCAAACCAGACCATGATGGAGAAGGTGAGGACGGACTCAATGATAGCAGTATAAAATTGGACCATCATTGCCTGTGGCAGATTGTGTTTCTTCCGTTGCTGCAGGAAGTACAACCTTTGTTGGGCCTTTTTGACTGTGGAGTCGATGGTGGCCCCCCATTTAAGGTCGCTGGAGATGATGGTTCCAAGGAACTTAAATGACTCCACAGATGTGACTATGGTGATGTTGATGGTGAGTGGAGGGAGGGGAGGGGGATCTCTTCGAAAGTCTACAATTAGTTCCACTGTCTTGAGAGCATTGAGCTCCAGGTTGCGATGGCACCAGGACGCCAGCTGTGTCACTTCCCATCTGTAGGCAGATTCCTCCCCATCCTGGATCAGTCCAATCAGGGTAGTGTCATCCGCAAACTTGAGGAGCTTGACAGAGGAGTCTGTGGAGGTGCAGTCGTTGGTGTAGAGAGAGTGAAGGAGAGGGGAGAGTACGCAGCCTTGCGGAGCTCCTATGCTGAGGGTCTGCGGGTCGAGATGTGCTTTCCCAGCCTCACGTGCTGCTTCCTGTCCGTCAGGAAGTTGATGATCCACTGACAGAGGGATTCAGGCACAGTCAGCTGGGAGAGTTTGTAGTGTAGTAGCTCTGGCACAATGGTGTTAAAAGCAGAGCTAAAGTCCACAAACAGAATCCTGGCATAGGTCCCCTTGTGGTCTAGGTGCTGGAGGATGAAGTGCAGGCCTAGACTGACTGCGTCGTCCACCGATTGGCCCTATATGCAAACTGCAGGGGGTCCAGCAGGGGGTTTATGATGTTTTTCAGCTGGGCCAGCACAAGTCTTTCAAAGGTCTTCATGACTACAAAGGTAAGTGCGACAGGCCTGTAGTCATTAAGACCAGTGATCCTTGTCTTTTTGAGTACAGGGACAATAGTGGAGACCTTGAAGCAGGCAGGGACAGTGCAGGTTTGCAGGGACTGGTTGAAAATGTCTGTGTAGATCGGTGCCAGTTGTTCGGCACATGAGGACCAAAGTTGTGCCAATGAAAGTCAAAGAAGCCATTATGAGTCTGAGAAACAAGAATAAAACTGTTAGAGACATCAGCCAAACTTTAAGCTTACCAAAATCAACTGTTTGGAACGTCATTAAGAAGAAAGGGAGCACTGGTGAGCTTACTAATTGCAAAGGGACTGGCTGGCCAAGGAAGATATCCACAGCTGATGACTGAAGAATTCTCTCTATAATAAAGAAAAATCCCCAAACACCTGTCCGACAGATCAGAAACACTCTCCAGGAGTCAGGTATGATTTTGTCAATGTCTGCAGAAGACTCCATGAACAGAAATACAGAGGCTACATTGCAAGATGCAAACCGCTGGTTAGCTGCAAAAATAGTATGGCCAGGTTACAGTTTGCCAAGAAGTACTTAAAAGAGCAATCACAGTTCTGGAAAAAAGGTCTTGTGGACAGATGAGACGAAGATTAACTTATATCAGAGTGACGGCGAGCAAAGTATGGAGGAGAGAAGGAACTGCCCAAGATCCAAAGCATACCACCCCATCTGTGAAACACGGTGGTGGGGGTGTTATGGCCTGGACATTTATGGCTGCTGAAGGTACTGGGTCACTGATCTTCATTGATGATACAACTGCTGATGGTGGTAGCATAATGAACTCTGAAGTGTATAGACACATCCTATCTGCTCAAGTTCAAACAAATGCCTCAAAACTCATTGGCCGGCGGTTCATTCTGCAGCAAGACAATGATCCCAAACATACTGCTAAAGCAACAAAGGAGTTTTTCAAAGCTAAAAAATCGTGAATTCTTGAGTGGCCAAGTCAATCACCTGATCTGAACCCAATTGAGCATGACTTTTATACGCTGAAGAGTAAACTGAAGGGGACTAGCCCCCAAAACAAGCATAAGCTAAAGATGGCTGCAATACAGGCCTGGCAGAGCATCACCAGAGAAGACACCCAGCAACTGGTGATGTCCATGAATCATAGATTTCAAGCAATCATTGCATGCAAAGGATATGGAACAAAATACTAAACAGGACTACTTTTGTTTACATGAGATTGCTGTGTTCCAAACATTATGGTGCCCTGAAATGGGGGGACTATGTATAAACACTACTGTAATTTCTACATGGTGAAACCAAAATGTATAAAAATGGCCTTTATTAAAATCTGACAGTGTGCACTTTAACCACATGTTATTATTTTCTATTACAAATCTCAAATTATGGAGTACAGAGGCAAATAAATAAATGATGGGTCTTTGTCTCAAATATTATGGAGGGCACTACATTGAAGTGAAATGCAAAGGAGAAATACTATAACAGTGCTTTGGCCTTCAAGCTTAGAACCAAAGCTAAATTTATGGAATGTAATCGATATCGGGAGTGGATTAGAATTTGCTGTTTGGAATGTGAGTTTAGGAAGAGTTGAAGGCAGAATTGCTGTTCCTTTAATGAAACGCTAGACCAAGTGGACCCGTTGGGCCCAAACCTCTCCTGCATTGGTGTAAGACCCTCTCCTCCCCCACTCCCCCATTCCCCCCTCCTCCTCCCTCCCTCTTCCCCCCTCCCTCCCCCCTTCCACCCCTCCCCCCCACTCCATCCCCCTCAATCTCCCTTATCCTCCCCCTCCCTCCCTAGGAGATGGATTTAAACTTAAAAATGTGAATAACTTAAAAAATATAACACCGATTTCAATGAAACTTCTTCCATTAGCACCAAAGGGACAACGGTGAGTAAGGTGGGCGTATAATTGTCGCGCTATCGTGTACCGTTTTGGCTGTAGTTCAGGAACAAAAACAAACAAACAAGACTTTTAGTATATAGATATAACACCTTCAAAGTAGGCCACAATATTAATTCAATTTAAGGCAGCACAGTGGCGCAGCTGGTAAAGCTGCTACCTCACATCGCCAGAGTGTGCGATGGTTCAGATCCTGACCCCAGGCACTGTCTGTGTGGGGTTGGCACTTTCTCCATGTGACCGCGTGGGTTTCCTCTGGGTGCTCCAATTTCCTCCCACATCCCAAAGACATGCAGATTTGTGGGTTAATTGTCCTTTGTAAATTGCACATAGTATGTAGGGAGTGGGCGAGAAAGTGGGACAGCGTAGAACTGGTGTGATCCATGGTCGGCATGGACCCAGTGGGTCGAAGGGCCTTTGTCTATTCTGTATCTCTAAACAAAACTAAACTTTGTTGAGTTTTTGGATCACGTTGTGGCTGAATCTATAAAATTCTAGATCAATGGCATTAGATACTCATGAGATTCTTTCAAGGAGAATAGTTTGGTTGGCTACTGTTGTGTTGTAATGGGACTGGATAATTTATTGCTGCAACTTATCTTGATTCCTTATTTAGCAGAAACAGAAGCTCTGGCAGAAGAGGAAAAGATTAGCACAAGCTCGGAGGACGCTGGCACTACTAGTAGGAAGAGGACGTCACCTGAGAAGGGTGGGTACCTGAAAAATGATCGCTCTTATGAATAAACGGCCAAAAATTACTGGTAGTAAGATAGTAACCATATCCGTAACCTCTTACTTCCCTCAGTAGTTCTCTCCAATTATTTCCACCCCATAATCTTGGTGTACCACATGGACGGACGTTCTGTCTCTGGTCTGGCAGTCCGAGCTGCTCTTCCTCCACCAACTCCTAGACATTGTCACGTCTTCGCCTTGAGCAGTGCTGGGGCTCTAAGGGCAATAAGCCATGGCCAGAGATTCTATTCTAAATTGGGGTTAAAGCCGCTATGACTTGTAAATTGTCTCAAAACTAAACACCAAGACTACAGAATGAGGCACACAGCCATTGAAATCAGTAGATACCTGTGGTCACCTGTGGTCGGTGATCTCAGCTAAAGATGCAGCAAATCCAACAACTCTCCTGAGTGTAAGGGGTTTCTGCGCCGAGCTTTCGCCCGACCTAAGGTCCCCGTGCCTTGCTCTGATCCCTTGACCAGGCCGCGCACACTGGTTCCCCGTGAGTGGTTCGACCCACTCACCCCCTACGGTTCTAGACACAGGAGCGTTTATAGTGCAGAAAAATTCAACCAGACCAGATTTGAAGACCAGGGTTTAAATGGAAAAGGCTTTTATTGAGCGCTTGGGACTATTGTCCATGAATACTTTTACACAGTTCAAAAGACATATGCATAACTACACGAATACTTTTACACAGTTCTAAAAGACATATGCATAACTACACGAATACTTAGACACAGTTCTATTAGACATATACTTGACTGTAAGATGGGGAACGTACGACACATCGCAAAATTGACCAACACATATTCATTTACACACCCACGTTTATTCAAACCACCCTCCCCTCTACACTAAACTATGTCCAGGATGTGCAGGATCGGGGTACATGCTCACCATGGGGCTATTACTGGGGTTACTGGCTGTTCGTGCTGCTTCTCCGCTGCTTTCCGTGAGGGTCGTGCTTGTCCCTGAGTTTCTTCCTTCCGTTTCTTGCGTTCCTGGCCAGTCGTTGCGAGCGTTGCTGTCCCTGCTGCGAGCGTGTCTTTCTTGCCTGTCTTTTCGTCTTCCTCCTGGCTTGCGTTCCTTGCAGGTTTTCTTGCAGGTTTCTTCTTGAGTTTAAAACCCAAATGTCATGGCCAGTTATACTATTCTGGCCCGTCCTATCTCCCGCCAGATCTCGGGATCTCTTTGTTTAAAAGATATGTATTGAGTTTTCTCTCTGATCTGCGTTATGTCCGGGGGTACCGGTGATGGCCAGACGGTGTTAATTGGTATTTCGTTGCGAGGTGATGGGTTTAACTGGTTTCCCATCACCTACCAGGTAGTTTTCTATGGGCTATTGTGCCCCCTTAATGAGATTAACTGTGTAGGTCGGCTTGGGGCATTGTGAGTATGCTGATGTCAGCGCCCCAGTATCTGGACTTCGACCTGGTTTCGCAGGTTTCTGCATGGCCAATATCCATCCATTGTTCTGGCCGTGGCTTTGCAGAAACTTAGAGACTGGGCTGTAAGGTTTTTGCTTTTGTGGCTGGTCACGAAGTCCTGCGGCCATCTTAGGACCCACGGATTGTGACATCCCTTGGTAAACTGACCGCAGCCTTTCTCCGCTATCAGCCCCAGTCTCCCGTTTAAAATGTCCAAACTGCAGCTCTTTGGTTTGGTGTTGCTTGCAGAATGAGGGAAAACTTCTCAAATCTTACATGAGTCCCAGTGAGTTAAGGCGAGAAAAATTATATAAATTAATCTTATGGATACTTTGCCCTAATTTTTGATTGATTGAATGATACAACATAGAATCAAGCCCTTTGGCCCACCGAGTCAACGTCCATCACCGTTTCACACCAGTTCTAAATGTTTCTATCTCCAGTGTACCAGAAATGTAACTGGGTCATCTAAGTAAGCACTGTAGCCACAATGGCAAAGTTTATTTTAGTTTAGAGATGCAGCATGGAACAGGCCCATCAAGTTCACACCGACGTGAGGTGTGATCTCATTGAAATGTGCCGAATAATGAAAGGCTTCAACAGAGTGGACGTGGAGAGGATGTTTCCAGTAGTGGGAGAGTCTAGGACCAGCGAGCACAGCTTCACAATAAAAGGACATGCCTTTAGAATGGAGATGACAAGGAATTTCTTTAGCCAGAGAGTGGTGAAACTATGGAATTCATGGCCACAGTCGGCTGTGGAGGTCATGTCATTGGGTGCTTTTTAAGTGGAGATTGATATGATCTTGATTAAAAAGAGTGTCAAAGGTTATGGGGAAAAGGCAGGGGAATGTGATTGAGAAGGGACAATATAACGGGCATAAATGAATGGTGGAACAGACTCGATGGGCTGAATGGCCTAATGGTCTTTTGTTCTTGTATTTCTGCAAGTCCATCCTCCCAAGTAGTCTGACTGCTAACTTTTGTCCTTTTGTAGATTGCTTGATGCCAAAAAAGAGGATGAAGGTGAAGCGTGGAACCATGTTTCAGAGACACATTGGGACCATTATCAACACCTTCATGGACTATCAGACGAAGGCCGAGGAGAGGTTCTACAAATGGGAAGAGGAGCGACGACGGGAGGAGCGAGAGCATGAGCTGCGGATTATCCAATTGTTGCTCGATCACTCCAGGTCCTCGATGATTCAGACGCCTCAGACTCCAGATTATATGCGATCACTGCACAACCACAACACCCACATATTCACACCTTCTCCCTCAAACAATTAATATTTGTTTTCTACTGAATATCCCATGGTTTGTGGTGCTCTGCTCTGTTTGCGCTATTTTGGCCAGGAGTGGTTATGATGCAGTTTTTACCTCCACGGGATCCCAGGTTAAAGAAGTGGAGGGGATAGAGATCTGGTCAACTTGAAGATGTGGTCCCTTGGTAAATTACTATCCATGTACACTCACTGAACTCATCTATCTTTGAGTGTTTCAACAAACTTCTAGCTAGACCAGGGAAGAGGAATCCAAATTCCTGTGGCTGATTCTCCAGGTCACTGTTCTATCTAAAAGAACATGTCGGGGGGGGGAAGGAGGTCAAAATTGGGCACAGATGAAAGAAGCCCCCTGCTAATTGAAGATCCTGCTGACATTTGCTGCTCACGATCGTACACAAACGATTGGACTGGGTACCAGGAAGCTACAATTCTGGCACAAAACTGCAGTCGAGAGAGGAAAGAAAGTTTAATTATAAAGGCCAACAGTGGCGGTCAAAAGCATTTAAAAGAAAAGGATTCGTAACAACCATAAATCCCCCCTTGAAATATTTATGTATTTTTAGTTGCCTTTACAATGCCACAGTTCTTGTTTTTCTTGGCTAAAAAGTTCCCAGCTGGTTGCGACTGAACACAAAGTACTGGAGAAACTCAGCGGGTCAGGCAGCATCTGTGGAGGGAACGGACAGTCGATGTTTCAGGTGGGGGCCCTTCTTCGCCTGTTCATTTACCTCCACAGATGCTGCCTGACCTGCCGAGTTTCTCCAGTACTTTGTGCTTTGCTGAAGGTTCCAGCATCTGCAGTTCCTCATTTCTCCATTTGACTGCTACGGACGTCTGATGTTGTGGTTTTCAATTGCACAGGAGAAGCAGGGCAATGATCAGACCTTCAAAGGAGGTTAAGTGATGTTTATTTCAGGCCAAACCAGCTTGTCACTTGTTCACTGGGTAAACCATTAAGTGTTATTTTTGCTGTATCAGAATGCTCGCGCCTCAGGTTGGAGACAGTACCCCTGATAACCCACTGGGTAAATTATGAGATATGGTGCTAGAAGGGAATTGTAATGCCCAGTTTTGATTTCCAATAGCAAGTTTGACAACCTCAGCATAAGTATTTTTGGAAAATACTTATTGAAAATAAGTACTTAATTCCAATACTTTTAAAATGTTGGTAATGAACTTGATGTCACCCTGTATGAGAAATAATCAATGTATCCAATGCCTGTAAGTGGTTTTGCATTGGGTGGTTGTTACAATTGGTGAATGATGTAATAGATTAACAGAGAACATGGCCATCAGTTAATTTCATTGCCCCCATTCCTTTCCCATATCCTTGCGGTCTTCTCTCCTTCAGGTATTATAGATAATAGACAATAGGTGCAGGAGGAAGCCATTCAGCCCTTCGAGCCAGCACCGCCATTCAATGTGATCATGGCTGATCATTCTCAATCAGTACCCTGTTCCTGCCTTCTCCCCATACCCCCTGACTCCGCTATCCTTAAGAGCTCTATCTAGCTCTCTCTTGAATGCATTCAGAGAATTGGCCTCCACTGCCTTCTGAGGCAGAGAATTCCACAGATTCACAACTCTCTGACTGAAAAAGTTTTTCCTCATCTCTGTTTTAAATGGCCTACCCCTTATTCTTAAACTGTGGCCCCTTGTTTTGGACTCCCCCAACATTGGGAACATGTTTCCTGCCTCTAACGTGTCCAACCCCTTAATAATCTTATACGTTTCGATAAGATCCCCTCTCATCCTTCTAAATTCCAGTGTATACAAGCCGAGTCGCTCCAGTCTTTCAACATATGACAGTTCCGCCATTCCTGGAATTAACCTAGTAAACCTACGCTGCACGCCCTCAATAGCAAGAATATCCTTCCTCAAATTTGGAGACCAAAACTGCACACAGTACTCCAGGTGCGGTCTCACTGGGGCCTTGTACAACTGTAGAAGGACCTCTTTGCTCCTTTAATCAACTCCCCTTGTTATGAAGGCCAACATTCCATTGGCTTTCTTCAATGCCTGCTGTACCTGCATGCTTCCTTTCAGTGACTGATGCACTAGGACACCCAGATCAAGTCAAGTCAAGTCAAATTTATTTGTCACATACACATACACGATGTGCAGTGAAATGAAAGTGGCAATGCCTGCGGGTTGTGCACAAAAAGAATTACAGTTACAGCATATAAATAAAGTTAATAAGTTACTATTAGTGTCGACAAAAATTTAGTCTCTGGGGTTATAAAAGTTGACAGTCCTGATGGCCTGTGGGAAGAAGCTCCGTCTCATCCTCTCCGTTTTCACAGCGTGACAGCGGAGGCGTTTGCCTGATCGTAGCATCTGGAACAGTCCGTTACTGGGGTGGCAGGGGTCCCTCATGATCTTGCTTGCTGTGGATCTGCACCTCCTGATGTATAGGTCCTGCAGGGGGATGAGTGTAGTTCCCATGGTGCGTTCTGCCGAACGCACTACTCTCTGCAGGGCCATCCTGTCCTGGGCAGAGCTGTTCCCAAACCAGACTGTAATGTTGCCGGACAGGATGCTCTCTACAGCCCCAGAGTAGAAGCAATGAAGGATGCTCAGAGACACTCTGAATTTCCTCAGTTGTCTAAGGTGGTAAAGGCACTGCTTAGCCTTACCCACCAGTGCGGTAATGTGCGTTACCCACGTCAGATCCTCTGCGATGCAGACTCCCAAGTATTTAAAACTGCTCACCCTATCCACAATAGACCCATTTATCTCCAGTGGCGTGTACGTCCTTGGATGTTTAGCCCTTCTGAAGTCCACAATCAGCTCCTTTGTTTTAGTGACATTCAAGAGGAGGCTATTGTCCTGACACCAGAGTGCCAGATCAGCCACCTCCTCCCGGTAGGCCTTCTCATCGTTGTTGGAGATCCGGCCCACCACCACAGTGTCATCAGCAAACTTGATGATGGAGTTTGAGCTGAACCTGGCCCCACAGTCATGTGTGTACAGGGAGTACAGTAGGGGGCTAAGGACGCAGCCCTGGGGGGTCCTATGTTCAGGGTGAGGGAGCTAGATGTGTGTTCCCCCATCCTGACCACTTGGGGCCTGGCAGTGAGAAAGTCCAGGACCCAGGCACACAGAGGGGGTGCTAAGCCCCAGTTCCCGCAGTTTCTCAACCAGTCTGCTGGGGACTATTGTGTTGAATGCTGAACTAAAGTCAATGAACAGCATCCTCACATAGCCCCCCTGGTTGTCCAGATGAGAGGGAGCGGTGTGTAGAACCTGGGAGACCGCATCATCCGTGGACCTGTTCGGACGGTATGCGAACTGTAGTGGGTCCATGTTGCGAGGAAGGAGGGCGCAGATGTGCTTCTTGACTAGCCTCTCAAAGCATTTCATGACAACCGAGGTGAGGGCCACCGGTCGGTAGTCATTTAAACACGCTGGAGAGGCATTCTCCAGATCTCGTTGTACTTCCCCTTTTCCTAACTTGACACCATTCAGATAATACTCTGCCTTCTTATTCTTACCAGTATTGATCCAGTTCCTTTTTGGGAGCTATTGACGAGTCAAAGCATCTAAAAGAAAAGGTTTGGTAAGAACTATAAAGTCTCCCTTGAAATATTTGTCTTTTCAGTTGCCTTCACACTGCCACAGTTCTTGCTTTTTTTGGTTGAAAAGTTCCCAACACCCATCTTCACATGATGAGGAAACGCCTTCCAAAGCTAAGTGTTTGTTGCATAACGATTTTGACGATTTTGTTGCTGTCACATTCAGTATGTGGCACCAGGACTGTGTCCATTCAGCCATTGTAAGCATTTCCTCTTTTTCCACTCTTGTCTTAAACCCTTCCTTATTTTAATGCCATTCTACAAATTTGTTCCCATTGCATTTTCTGCTTTTCTGCATTAGGGCAAAAACCAAATGTCTCCAGTAACTGTAATCTCTTATCCATGCACCCATTCTTCTCCAAATCCTTGTGTCCTTTGTAAAATGTGGTGCACAGGAATAACTACAGTGTTCCAGTGGGTCATGTATTATCGTTGTAAATTGGATTAGTGCAAGCTCCTAGCTTACTCCATGCTTCGAGTTGGAACAACTACCCGTATAAATCAGGCAATGTACTACACGGTTACTGGCACCAGCACATCAGTCAATGGATGAAAACTGGAAAAGAGAGGAGGTTCACAATAGCTGCTTTCAGTAAATTGACCTAAGTATTTAATTTAATTTATTTGTAAACAGGATGTAGACATTGCTGGCAATGACAGCATTTATCCTCCAAACCTAATGGATCCTGAACTGAGGCAGTTGGGATTCAACCACAGTGGGAGTTTGGAGTTACAAATAGGTCGGTTTTGGTAACAGCAGATTTCATGGTCTGAAGGGCATTCGTGAACCAGAGGTTTTTAGAACAATCTCCGACACAATACTTAATTAACTTTTAAAAATAATTCACTCAATCATCATCACTGCAGGTAATGTCATGAACTATTAACGAATGATAACTCACGAGCTGTTAGGATAAGTGCGATTTATAGAGTCAAGAGTGCACAGAAACAGGCCCTTCGGTCCAACTCATTTTATGCCAACCAAGATGCCCCATCTATCTCGTCTCATTTGGGAGATTCCTTCATTATATTATCTTAGGACCAAGCAACTGAGGTACTTGGTCTCAATTTCCAGACTTTGATTAATAAATACATGAAAGCTATATAAATTAGATCAATCACACTGCACTTTTGAGCATCATTGCCTGTAATGATACGGTAACTTGACAGTGTATTGCAAGAGCCAGCCTTGTGTATATGTTAAGTGATGCTGTGTCCGTGAGATCTTTCATTGGAATGCTATCCCTCATGCTGTAACAAAAATAATGAAAATGGCAAAACTAGCCATCTTCTGTTTTATTAAAAATTAATTAAATGTTAAAATATCCAATGTACCAGAAACTTAACTGGATCATCCAATTAAGCACTGTGGCTCAAGTGGCAAAGTTTAGTTCAGTTTAAAGATACAGCATGGAAACTGACCGTTCAGCCCATCGAGTCCACACTGACCATAAATCATCTGTTCACAGACTAGGTCTGTTATCCCAGTTCCTCAACCACTCTGCAATTTACAGAGACCAATTAACCTACAAATCCGCACTTCTTTGGGATGTGGGAGGAAACCGGAGCACCCGGAGGAAGTCCATGCAGTCACAGGGAGAACGTGCAAACCTCACACAAACATCACCCCGAGGTCAGGATTGAACCCAGATCTCTGGCGCGGCACCACCAGCTGCTTCACTCTGCCGCTCTGTTGAGGTTGGTTATTTTGCAACAAATGATTTATAATCTGACATTCCTTATCCCGCTGTCACAGCAAGAGTGTGAAAGAGTTTTTTCCGCTTGCCTGGATGTATTAAGTTGTAACAAAAACTTACTGAATTTTGCCCAATGGGAAGATTTTCATCAGATGGAATGCAGCTTCAAGAAGAGTGCAACCACCTCCAGGTAATTAAGGACAGGCCTTAGCAATTAAGGAACCACTGAAGAGGCCTTAGGACCTAAGGAGCCATCCCCAGGGCAACAAGGGGAGGGCATTGCCAACACCAGCCACACTTATAAATTAAGGACAAGCAAAATGTCTCAATGAGTTGCTGCTAACAGATACATTTAGTCAATTCAGTTTGTGCCCTAATCACTGCTTAAGTGGCACTGATTTGCTTGAGTGTAGAATTAAAATATGAATCATTGCATTTAATTGCATCAAAACATTAGTATTAAAGTAGGGAAACGGGTGAAGATTGCAGCATTCCGTGACATCAACACCCACAATAAAATAGAAATAGCTTCAGCTGAGAGCAATATTGGCTGAATAATTAATATCTCATCTACAAGACAGCACCTCCAACAATGCAGCGCTGAGTGTTGATCTACATTATGTGTGTAATGTCTGTGGCTCCATTGTGACTAGCACAATAAAGAGTCGTCCGACACCCATGAGATCTGCGTGTAGTCCAACTCTATTTTAATGAAAAGCCTGGCCTCCAGAGGGCGCTCGCATTTACATGTTGATGATGAATACAAACCTTGCATACATTACAATGTGTACACATCTTGGGTTGGATTCAAAGGGCTGAGTAAATCGGGTCTGCTGAATTAATCCGTAGAGAAACAAGAAAACGCAGATGCTGTTTGAAGAAAAGTGCTATGACCTGAAATGACGCCTGCCCATGTCCTCCGCAGATGCTGCCTGACCCACTACTCCAGCACTTTTTGTGTGCTAATTTGGATGATACACAATAAAGGTTCAGCCGAATTTACTGTTACTGAAACAGCCCATGGGTAACCCAGCGGCTGTTAAAGTCCCATAAAGGTTGTGATCTTCAATTGCATGGTTCAGAGAGCAGTGTTGGGGTGGTCTAAGTCATACTGCACACTGCCAATATCAGTGTTGTAGTACACTATTCATACAACTAGGCACTTGCATTGTAGCTGTAGCCATAGCAAAGTGCTCTGAAAGGGACCCACTGCCACACAAACAACAATCTTCCAGCTACTGAATTAGGCGATGTAGTGAATGGGTGTAGAAAGAAGGAACTGTTTACAAAAAAAGGACACAAAATGATGGAGAAACTCAGTGGGTCAGGCAGCATCTCTGGACAACATGGATAAGTGACATTTCAAGTCGTGAACCTTCTTCAGACTGTCTGAGTGTCAGTGTGTAGTTGTCTGAGATGGGTTGTGATCTAGGATGCTCCAAATGGTTTGGCTGAGCCTTTATTCTGTATCATCTAGAACAGACAACAGCACACTTATTCCCTGATCTACTCTTGATAATGAATGATCAATATGACAGTTTACTAAGATTTATACAAATATTATTTTATTTTATTAATCTGCAAGAATGAAAACGGGGTGAGCAGCACCTACCAATTCAGGGCAATTGAGAGGAAGCTTATGTGGTCACCAGGGGAAACTCTACACTGGCAGCAGTGAGGATCAGGATTGACCCTGGAATTGCAGAATCGATAAGACAGCAATTTTGTCATTGAGTAGAACTCGACATGCTGGAATAACTCAACAAGTCAGGCGGCATCTGTGAAGGACATGAATAGGTGATATTTCAGGTTGGGACCCTTCTTCAGACCACCAATATTTGGACCACAAGCACCAACCTCTCATATTTACATTCTGCCTTATTGTAGTGTAATGTACTCCCTGACTATTGTACTGTGACTGTAGAACTACTAGTTTAACAGCATATAATTGTGTCAGATACAGTTTAAAGAATATTTTGCACCGTGAAAGTGCTGAGAAAGTACGGCACAGCAGTAGAGTTACTGCCTTACAGCGCCAAATATATGGGTTCGATCCTGATTACGGTTGCTGTCTGGAGTTTGTACATTTTCCCCGTGATAGGGTTGGTTTTCTCCGAGTTATCCGGTTTCTTACCACACTCCAAAGATGTACAGGTTTGTAAGTTAATTGGTTTCGCTAAAAATTGTAAATTGTCCCTAGTGTGTAGGATAGTGCTAGTGTACGGGGTGATCACTGGTCGGCACGGACTCCTTCGGCTGAAGGGCCTATTTCTGCTTTGTATCTCAAACTAAAACACAATATAACTAGTCAAAGCTTATTAAGAAAGTTGATCTAAGACTGAGTGTCAGAATGCCAGTGACAGGAAACATTAGTTCTTTGCTGGCTGCTTTAGTCCAGCCAGACAGTCCAAGGTCATTTGGATAAGAATATTTGGCACAAGACAGTTAATTTGGTTTATGTCATTGAAAACAGGGAGATAGGGTAAGGAGACACTCGATGGATGGGAACAATAAGTCACGTATGTCTCAAGCTTGGAATCTGGTTGGGAGAACAAGACATCCTGCTCTGATCTACATGGAGGGTGTTGAGAACATCAAAAGACACAAAGTGCTGGAGCACTCAGCGGGTCAGAAACATCTCTGGAGAGCGTGGATAGGTGAGGTTACGGGTCGGAACCCTTCCTCAGGACAGAGATGCGTCCTTATCGCTGAGTTACTCCAGCGCTTTATTTTTTTTTGTTGTAAAACAGCATCTGCAGTTCCCTATTTCCGCATGTTGAGAACATAATGCAGGCAGGTTACCGGTCTACTGGCAATATTTATATGCTTTCAATTACGGTTTTACTTTAGTTTTCGTTGTCTTGTTAGAGATTCAGCATGGAAACAGGCCCTTCAGCCCACTGAGTCCACGCTGACCATCGATCACCTAGTTCTATGTTATCCCACTTTCACAGCCACTCCCCAGACACGAGGGGGTAATTTACAAAGGGGGCCAATTAGCTCACAACCCTGCACGTCTTTGGCATGTGAGCGGAAACGGGAGCATCTGGAGACAACCAACACAGTTACAGAGAGAACGTGCAAACTCTACACAGAAAGCTCCCGAGGTCAGGTTTGAACCCAGGTCTCTAGCCCCCTCCCCTCCCCTCCACATACAACCCCCCCCTCCACATACAACCCCCCCTCCACATACAACCCCCTCCCCTCCCCATACAGCCCCCTCCCATCCACTCCACATACAACCCCCCCTCCACATACAACCCCCCCTCCACATACAACCCCCTCCCCATTACACCCTTCTTCCCTCGTCATACATCCGTCTCCGCCCCCGGGAAGGACCAGACCAGACCAGAGGGTGAACTGCTCCGAGTTCGGCGCCGACCACAGACCCACCTCAGTCTCAGAGCCTGGGATCCGACCCGAAGCCGAGAGAGTCCAGACGTTTGTGAAGTGGGAGCCTTGTCTTGTCTTGTCTTGTCTTGTCTTGCCGGAGTTCCTCGCTTGCAGAGTAAGGGAGTTACAGGTCAGGTTTCTCTCACCCGACGTGAAGCCGACGCCGCCCGACACTACCACCGCTCCGCTCTCGCCTGCGTCTCTCGGACGAGCTCGGGTCGGATCCGGGCCGGGCCGGTCATCCCTCCCTCCCCCCCCCCCCCTCCCTCCCTCTCCTCCCCCCCCCCCCTCCCTCCCTCTCCTCCCCCCCCCCCCCCCCCCTCTCCTCCCCCTCCTCCCCGGAGGGCCTCACTGCGCCGAGGCCCACATGGACAACTAATCTTCCCCGTCCCTCCAGTAACTCGGGGCAGACCAGCTACTCTCCCAGAGCTGGATTTCTCACTCTCGGCGACACTTGACAAAGTGTTTGTGAGAATCTCCAACACAGGAAAGGTGAGATGGAAGATGAACGCGGGAGTCATAGAGTGACTCAGTGTGGAAACAGGCCCTTCGGCCCAACTTGCCCACACTGGCCAACAATGTCCCAGCTACACTTGTCCCACCTGCCTGCGCTTGGTCCATATCCCTCCAAACCTGTCCTATCCATGTACCTGTCGAACTGTTTCTTAAACGATGGGATAGTCCCAGCCTCAACTACCTCCTCTGGCAGCTTGTTCCATACACCCACCACTCTTTGTGTGAAAAAGTTACCCTTCGGATTCCTATTAAATCTTTTCCCCTTCACCTTGAACCTATGTCCTCTGATCACCAAATCCCTTACTCTGGGCAAAATACTCTTGTACAGGGCTTTCTTAACAATAGGAGCAAGTTAATCTGAGGATGAGGAGATAGAAGTGAGCAGGGATTTTATTTTCACAATTTGTTTTGTTTTTGATTGAAAAAAACAACTCGGAAACAGACCCTTCGGCCCATCGATTCCATGCCGACCATGCATCCCCCTTCACACTACTTCTATACCACCCCACTTTTGCACCCACTCTTTACACGCCAATGGCAATTTTACAGATGACTATTAACCTACAAATCCACATGGTTTGGGAATGAGGGAGGAAACCAGAGTATTAGGAGGAAACCCACATGGTCAGAGGGAAAACGTACAGATTCCACACAGACAGCACCCAAGGTCCGGGTTGAACCTGGGTCTCTGGCGCTGTGAGGCAGCAGTGATATCAGCTACACTGCCCTACATTCTCTCCCTTAGAGCTGTGCCTGCTGGGATCACTGGAGGTATTAAGGAGGAGGTAGGTGCATTTTGAAAGGAGACACAAGACACTGCAGATGCTAGAATCTTGAGTAAAAGCACTGGAGGAACTCAGTGGGTCAACTTTGAAGGGAATGGATAGATTAAGTTTTTGGCTGGGCTAGCAAGATGTCATTTTAACAAACAAGCTGTATGTATTTGGTATGCTGCCTTCAGCTAGACAAATAACCCAAGGGAATTGTGCATTATGATCTTGCCGATCATTTATGGGGGAATATCCAATAAAGTCCCTCACACACCATTGATTTTTTCACACTGCATAACTGTGAAAGACTTCTTTTGATTTTGAGTATTCTAATTTGCACATCCTTCATGGTACATCTGGAATGTTTGATTTCCAACTACACTTATCTTTTTAAGATGTAGATTGTAAACTTATATTAGACAAAATGTAAACTAATATATATTGCAGACAATTGTCCCGCTTGGAGCGTAGAAGGTTGAGGGGGGACTTGATAGAGGTTTTTAAAATTTTAAGAGGGACGGACAGAGTTGACGTGGGTAGGCTTTTCCCTTTGAGAGTGGGGAAGATTCCAACAAGGGGACATAACTTCAGAATTAAGGGACAAAAGTTTAGGGGTAACATGAGGGGTAACTTCTTTACTCAGAGGGTGGTGGCTGTGTGGAATGAGCTTCCAGTGGAAGTGGTGGAGGCAGGCTCAATTTTATTATTTAAGAGTAAATTGGATAGGTATATGGATGGGAGGGGATTGGAGGGTTATGGTCTGAGAGCAGGTAGATGAGACTAGGTCAGAGAAAGTGGTCGGCGTGGACTGGTAGGGCCGAACGGGCCTGTTTCCGTGCTGTAATTGTTATATGGTTATATGGTTTCTGATAATTAGACACCCAGCCAAATGTGGTAGTTATCATTGAATTGACATTAATGTTGACTTGTAGAAAGTGGGTTGGCAGTTAATAACTTGAGTCACTCATTTTAGTAGAGTGTTCCTTTATTTGAAGATTACATAAACACAAATAATGGTAACATTTGTTTTGTAATCAATCCATTACAAAGTATTCAGTGAACCATAAAGCATTTATTAAACCCATGCAGAGTGAGCGATACATACTGTTGCATCCCTCGCTTCAGTTTACAGACTAACAACTAAGGGAACAAGCTGACTATATCAGTGACTCCTGTCCTACCTAAATCTTGGACTGGATTACATAGTGGCATGTGTTACTCAGTCCCAACATTGTTACTCAGTGATGCAAAGTGCTGATGTTTTTGAAAAAGTAAATGTTCCTGGTATGTATCTCATATCTGTGCCTCACTCTATGTGTTAGGATCATAAGGAGTGAAAGATGTAACCTACTATAGGTTCACCACCAATTTTTTGGCACCACTAGTTCTAGAGCTTTTCTGGATTATCCATTTTGCCAAATCAACAGAGGTCACGGCCTCTGAGCAGAGTCCAATGGTACCAGAACTGTCCGCCCAGGGGCCGAGATACAAGCCTGCAAAATTGTTCTTGCAAGTCAGCTATGGAAATGGATCTGCTTGCTCCAGCTAGGCCAGAATTCCAGAGCACTAGCTGCAGGGGGCAAATTCGACCCGCCGATCACCACGGAAGACCTGGTGAGGTCGAGATTGGTTACCTCACCTGGCCTAGGTGTGACATTTTCAGGGGACATCCAAGAGGTATTTTAAGTGCACTCTCATAATTTTGTCCCGGTCAAAGGAGATGCCGGACCACCGGTTGTCGGAAAATCGGTGGTGAATCTGTATTGCTATTTGTTCTGCTGTCATCGGCATAGTGACTGAGTTGGATTTGAAGGAGAAGTGCAAGATTAAAGAAATCTATCAACATCATTACGAAGTATTTTGTGAAGGTTTATTTTTTAATTGCCTTTCTTTCTTGCAGAACAGTCTCCTATTTGTACCTGTTGCATATTTCACTGTGTCTGCTTGTTCCAAATATTTTGGCTCCTGTGATTTTGATAATTTAGGTGATGTTGGGGGCAGAGATAGAGAGAGGGCAATTACCACACATGAACAGTAACAACATTACAATGAAGCTGCCTTTTAATTATACTACAACATGTACAAAACTGAACATTACAATGGGGTCATAGAATTTTGTCAGAATACTCTTGGTAGCAAAGGTTTAGTAATTAGCTATTAAGTAGTTTACGCAGTGGTGCAGGTGGTAGAGCTGCTTTCTCACAGTGTCAGAGACCTGGGTTTGATCATGACCACAGGTGCTGTCTGTATGTGGAGTTTGTATGTTCTCTCTGACCGCATGGGTTTCCTCTGGGTGCTACGGTTTCCTTCCACATCCCAAAGACATGCAGGTTTGCATGTTAAGTAGCCTCTGTAAATTGCCCCTAGAGTGTAGGGAGTGGATGAGCAAGTGGGATAACATAGAACTGGTGTGAATGGGTGATGGATGGTCGGCGTGGACTCAGTGATTCAATTATTCTTTATTATCACATGTACAGTGAAATACTTTGTTTCGCAAAATGCCCGGTAAAATCAAAGTTAGAAAAAGTTAATCGAACGTCATTGACTCAGTGAGCCAATGACTCTGTTTCTGTGATGTATCTCTAAACTAAAATAACAAACTGTGAAACATTAAATCTTGAATTACTAAAATGTTTTACTAAAATATTTTCTTTCATTGATAGAGGACACAAACAATATGTCTGAATGTGAAAATGACCCAGCGGTGTTTTCTTGCGACACCTTGCCCTCTGACCTTTGTTTCATGGCAACACTGGCGAATGGATACCTTGGCACAAGAATAAATAGTGATGTGATGCACATGAATGGGGTATATAATGGCGAAGGGGGTAATTGCTGTCGGGCGGATATACCCTCTACTGTTAACATCAGGCTGACTGTGCCTGATGAAAGCACTGCAAAGAACACGTACACATTGAACACCAGGACCGGTAAAACATTTCTATTTACTAAACTTTGCATAATATTTCTGGCTTTTTGTTCAAAATCATGCATTTTAATTTCACACAATAGAATGATGCAGCTTTATAATAATTTGGTTTGGCTGCATTTAGAGTATTGTGTACAGTTCTGGTTGCCCAATGCAGGAAGGATGTGGAGACTTTGGAAACAATGCAGAGGAAATTTATCAGCAATGCTGACTGGATTTCTGATAAATCTAATACTAATCACATGTGAATTCATTCATGGGCTGGGGGAGAAGAAACATGCAGTATATAGACCATAAGAGAATAAGATATAGGAGCAGAATTAGGCCATTTGGCCCATTGAGTCTGATCTAACATTCGATCATAGCTAATCTATTTTTCCTTCACAACCCCATTCTCCAGCCTTCTCCCCATAACCTTTAACACCTTTCCTAATCAAAAACCTGTCAATCTTCGTTTTAAAAATACCCAAAGATGGCCTTCACAGCCATCTGTGGCGATGAATTCCACAGATTCACCCTCTTGCTAAAGAAATTCCTCCTCATCTCCATTTTAAATGAACCTCCTTTTATTCTGAGGTTGTGCCCTCTGGTCCGAGAATCTCCCACTACTGGAAATATCCTCTGCACATCCATCTTGCCCTGGGAGGCCAACTATGGCATTCCAGGAGAAAAAAAACAAATACACATGAGATTCTTTTACTCAGCATGTGCAGTGTTTAAAAAATATTCATTGTTCTTCTGCCTTGGCTGCATTAAAGGAGAACTTTAACAATGGTGATCACTTTCTCAATATAACCATGTACAGGCATTCTCCAACTTACGTAAGTGTCACGTTCTGTGAACCCTCACGTAAGACAGATTTTATGTAAGTTGGAATTACCTTCCCCATCCCCTGCCCGAAATAACTCACAGATTATTAACCTTCTGTGGTGCGTGGCCCTCTGGGTAAGCACCGCTGCCATTGCCGGCTTGAGTTCCATCTCACCGTTGGGGACTTCCTGTGGCCCGTGGCCTTTTGGGTAAGCACTGCCGCCATTGCTGGCTTGTTTCCGATGTAAGCTTGAGTGATAGTACAGTGTTGTGGTAATTGCAAACTGCCTTGATTGCACTAGGAACAAGGTACAGAATTGTTTACGTACGTGCGAGTTTACGTAAGTTGCCTATTGCATAAGTCATGGAGTGTCTGTATAATTGCTTCTGCTTTCCTTTTGCTAGGCACATTTTATACTACAAAGGAAACAAAGGATTTCCTGGTGACCCAGCAGATATTTGCCCATCGTAGTCAAGTTCATCTCATGGTGCTCACCATCACTGTGGAACAGATGGCCATTTCCAAGAAGCCGTTCACAGTCAAGATAAAATCATTGTTTGATCCCCACAGCCAGAATATTGACTTTAAGAGAGGACCAGACTTCATGGAAGCAATGTAAGTGTCAGAGAATAATTCTTACTGGAACATGTTGAGGTTAGGGACAATTGCACAAACAGTAAAAGTTATCCAGCTCTTGCCTGACCTAACCCGTGCTGATTAATCAAATGTATAATGCAGAGAGAGTCATAGAGTCCTCCTTCAGCATGGAAACAGGCCCTTCAGCCCTACTTGCTGATGCCAACCAAGATGCTCCATCTACACTAGTTTTACTTGCCTGTGTTTGGCCCATATCCCTCTAAACCTTTCCTATCCATGTACCTGTCCAAATATCTTTTAAATGTTGTTATAGTACCTGCCTAATCTATCTACTCCAGCAATTTGTTCCATATACCCACCACCCTTAGTGTGAAAAAGTTGCCCCTCAGACTCCCATTGATCTTTTCCCATCTCATTTTAAACCTATATCCTCTGGTTCTTGATTCCCGTACTCTGGGTAAAAAAACTTTATGCACGCTATCTATTCTTGTGATCTTATACACCTCTATAAGTTCACACCTCATCCTCCTGCACTCCAAGGAATAACATCCTCGCCTTCCTAACTTTTCCATATAGCTCAGCCCCTCAAGACTGGCAAGATCCTCGTAAATCTCCTCTGCACTCATTCCAGGTTAACAACATCCTTCCTATAGCAGGGTGACCAAAACTGAAAATAATACTCCAAATGCGGCCTATGTCTTGTACAACTGTGACATAAATGACATTATAGATAATGAAAATTTAGCTTGTCCTTTCTCTGTTTCTTGTTGGACTTCCTCCAGGTTATGCTCCTTGAAGTCATGATCTTGAGCCAAATGGCAAACTCGTGAAGCTCCTTTGAATAAATCATGGATTGGTTTACTGTTAGTATTGTCATGTGTACCAAGATATCGTGAAATCCTTATGTTTGCGTGCTATCCAATTAAATCAGATCATACTATACGTGGGTACAGTCAAGTCACACTCAAGTGCAACAGGATATCAGCCTGCATGGTCGACTTTTACTTTTTTTGCATAAAAATAGAATGCAAAATGTATAGACATAAAAGACCACAGATGCTGGAATCGAGTAAATAACAGTGCTAGAGGAAATCTAAGGGGTTCCGACATTTAACATTGTCTATCCAGTTCCTCCAACACTTTGTAAAATGTATTGCTGCATGGCTTCCTGGTGAATAGCAGCACGTAATTCATGAAGTAGCAAAAGTCTTCTATCTTTTAAGATATTCAAAAAATTTCCCAATTTCTTTAAATTTCCCAGGATTTATTAATGTGCTTATAATTTCTATTTAAAATATGTGCAACCTCAAATTCTTTATCCAATTCAACCTGTGTTTTAATACAACATAGAACAGTATATCGTAAGAAAAATCCCTATGGCCCACAATGTCTGTGCTGAACATGACAAGACCGTCGTTTATCTGCTTGCATGTAACCCTTATCCCTCCATTCCTTGCATATCCATGTACATATCCAAATGTTTATTAAATGCCACTAACATATCTGTTTCACCACCATCTCCAAAAGTGCATTGTTAATGCAAGAATGTTGCATTGGCTTTGTTAGGGCACATTTCCATGTTAATTATTTTTGGATTCGTTGATTTCTGGTGATGAGCATTAAAGTTTTTCATCATCAGAAGATCCTTCAGCAAACACCGTATTGGGCAACCATTTTTTTCAGCCAGAGAATTGCAATGGAACCAAAATGAAGATTTATTTGACCACCCCACTGTGGTGGAGCTGTAGAGTTGCTGCCTTACAGCATCAGAGACCCGGGTTTGATCCTGACTATGGGTACTGTCTGTACGGAGGTTGTATGTTCTCCCCATGACCTGCGTGGGTTTTCTCCGGTCTCCTCCCACACTCCAAAGACATACAGGTTTGTAGGATAACTGGCTTTGGTAAAAATTGTAAATTGTTCCTATTGTGTAGGATTATGCTAGTGTATAGGGTGATCGCTGGTCGCTGTGGACCCAGTAGGCCGAAGGGCCTGTTTCTGTGATGTATCTCTAAACTAAATTAAATTAAAACTCTGCTTTGTGCCTTGCATTCTATGTTATTCCCTTTATCCTGTATCTCTACACTGTGGATAGCTTGAACAAAAAGCTTTTCCCTGTACCTCGGTACATGTAACAATAAACTAAAACTAACTAAACTAACTTTATTATCACGGGCAAATGTTTCCAGACAAAGACTGGAGATCCTTACTTATCTCACTTCACTAGGCCCAAACTATTAGGAAGTGCACAGGCTTATTACTCAATTACCTTTCCCTAATTACCTAATGTACATCAGCTGTATTTGTGTACACTCACAGACCTTTCAATCAGCCAGACATTGTTCCCCTGCTCTTTGTGAGTGTGAGTTTTCACTCTGGATTTTAAAATATACTTAATTACACTGCATGTACTTCTTCGTAACCTTGGAAGAAACTTACTGCCAGATTTTAAAGTGGTATTTTAATGCCCATGTACGAAATGAAGAAGATACCTCACCTTAATCAACAGAAACAAGGAACTATAGATGCTGGTTTACAAAAAAGAACACACAATGCTGTGGTAACTCATTGGGTCAGGCACCATCTCTGGAGAGCTTAATCAGGTTTGAATTTATCTCAACTGAATGCTTGCACCCTGTTTTACTCAGCCTCTGTGTAGTTGCATACTTTGAGCATTTTATGTTCCCAAAGTCTGCTAAAGTATCAGATTTTATTCAGATTTTGTTCACGGTTACTTTGCCTTTCAACCCATCCAGGTCACTTGCATCTGTAGTAAGTGGGTGGGGGAGGGGGAGGTGGTAGGGATTCGTCAACGTTGTAAGATCTTGACCCAAAACCTCAACAATTCCCTTCCACCCCTATCGGTCGGTGTTGATGAATCCAGAACTGAGTTCCATCACCAGTTTAGTTTTTTCAGACTTGTTTACTTTAAGTGTAGCTCAACTTTCTAGACAACCTTTATCAATTTTCTTTTTAATTTAGGTATATCCATGGTGAAACACTTATCCCAGAAGTCAAAGGTGCAGCCAAACAAAGCGTCCACATGATCTTGATGCCACTTCCAGAGTCCTTGACCTTGCTGCCTAACGAGCAGAGTGGGTCTTGGGAATTCCTTACTGCAGTCGCTGACACAGAGGAGCGAGCAAAGGAGTGCTTTGTAGCAGGACAGAGCCTGGTCCAGTCAGACCAACTGTACTCATCTCATGTATCGGCATGGGCTGCGTTGTGGAGTGAGAGCTGCATCAGTCTGAGAGGCTGCAGGAAGCTAAAGCAAGCCCTGTGGGGGTGTCTGTATTACCTGCTCAGTGCCCTCCCCCCAGTCAAGTCTACAGACTTTCAGTACATTGGACTAAGTCCGGGGGGGCTCTCCAATGGGGGTAATGGAGAAGATTACTTTGGTCACATCTTCTGGGATCAGGTAGGATATTTTGGTCAAGAAGGGCCAGTTTATATATGTTTACATTTTGGAAAATACATGATATAATTTCTGTGGGCAAGAGCAGATGGTAGAGTAGCTGACTCATGGCGCAAGAGACCCGGGTTTGATCCTGACCTCAGGTGCTGCCTGCGTGGAGTTTGCATGTTATCCTGGTAACCATGTGGGTTTCCTCCCACATCCCAAAGTCAAGCGGGTTTGTAGGTTATTTGGCTGCTCGTGCATGCAGTGGGGCGACCTGAACTGCACAAAAACGCCATATGTGGCCTAACCAAAGTCCTATAAAACTGCATCATGACTTCCTGACTCTTATGAATAGAATGTGATATTGGAGTCTTGTAAAGTTGAGATTATAGGGAATCAGAGGGGAAACTGCATTTGGATGAAGTCACGACTGGAAAAAGGAAGATGTTTGGATTGGGGTCGTCTCAGCGGCATGACATTGCTACAGGAGTTTTCAGCTGATGTCCGATACCCAACCATCTTCAACTATTTCATTCATAACTTCCTGTCTCTACGTCAGAAGAGAGTATGTCATCTAATAAATGACAGTAACCAAGCTACTGGAATAACTCAGTGGGTCAGACAACTTCTCTGGAGGAAAAGAACGGATTACGTTTCCAGTTAGGACCCTTCTTCATTCTGATAATTGCACAGCATTTGGTTTTCTTAAACTGAACATCACAAATTGTGATTGATGTTACTACTTTTATTTAATTAATTTAATGATCTGATGCCAAATATAAAACGTTTGATGTTGCTTGTTTTAGGAGATATGGTTGTACCCTATTGTGCTCGCATTTTATCCACAACTGGCTGCTATCCTGCTGAAGAACCGAATTCGAACACTACCTGCTGCCAAGTCCATTGCAGCCCAACAAGGATACCTGGTAAGGGAATGGTGTCAGTTCAGACCAATAACTCTTGGCATTCAGAATTCGCTACCTACTACCTATGTTTATTTGTAACCAAATTTCCTTTATTTCTCTTCCTTCCTGAATATACATGCTGCGCATTTCTTTCTAAGCCAGTAGAGCTACAGCCCTTGCCTAGCATTGCACTCAATAGGTGAGATTTACCTGGTGTGTTCCTTCCATTGCTTTGAGCAGTATAGAAGCAAACTGGTACTTTAACAAGCAGATTTTACAATCAACCTAATTATTTTTTGTACCCAAGTGATTTGGCGCATCTGAGTACAGACCCGGAGATATCTCCCTGATAATATATTGCCCAGAAAACAGCTTTTGGTTTTGAAGTATTTCAGAGTTTTCCCCAGATATAGTTCCCCACAGAAATGTTTAATTAAGTGTCGACATGCAGGGAATGGAGGGATATGCATTAATCTTTATAGCAGATAACAGTTGGCCGTTGCATCATATTTGGCACAAACATTGTGGCCTGTTCTTGTGCTATACTGTTTAAGATAAGAGGGATTCATATCCCTGCATGTGCCTATCTACGTAAAAGCCCACTATCCTAACTGCCCCCATCACCACCCCCGGCAGCGCGATCCACGCACCCACCCTTTGTAAAAATACTTGCCCCGCACATTTCCTTGTCCCTCGCATTTTGAAAAACAATAAAAAAGGTTTTTAGATACTTTCTTGATTGGTGAAAGAATAGTTTCTAAACAATGAGTATTTTGACATTACAATTCACTGATGGTGATGGTGATATCCATTTAAAGCTAAATTTTAAAAATGAAAGAAATTAAATATCTCTTGTTTTGTAAGGGTGCCAAATATCCCTGGGAGAGTGCGGTGACTGGATACGAGGTCTGTAACGAAGATATTTATGGGCTGAAAGAAATTCACATCAACAGTGATATCTCATTTGCATTTCAGCAATATTTTCATCTCACCCAGGTAAGCACTAAACTGAACATTGGGAAGGGCATCAGAGTATCATACTGTTCGTGGACATTTGTTTACATTTCTTGATTTCCTTTCGGTTTTAGGACCTGGAGTTTTTCCGTAAGGAAGGTGGTTGGGATGTGGTTTGCAGCATTGCTGAGTTTTGGAGCAGCCGGGTGACTTGGAACCCTTCCGAGATGTGCTATGACATCAAAGGTACTCCCTGTCAGATATGTAACAGGTTGCAGGCACAACTAAGATCTCTCTACTGTACTGATATTATCCAAGTGGCAAACTTCGAGGTGTAGGGCAGCACAGTGACATCTCAGTAGAGTTGCTGCCTTTCAGTGGCAGAGACCTGAATTCAATTCTAACTACGGGTGTTGTCTGTATGGTGTTTCTACGTTCACCCTGTGACTGGGTGGGTTTCCTCTCGGTCCTCCGGTTTCCTCCCACATTCCAAACATGTGCAGGGCTTCTGTAAATTGTTCCAAGTGTATTGGACGCGAAACTAGGATAACATAGAACAAGCATATGGGTAATCGTTGGTTGGCGTGAATTCTGTGGGCTGACGGGCCTGTTTCCACGCTGTATAACTAAACTAAACTAAACTAAACACTGCCGTCAAAGAACACAAGTAGTCTCTTTCTATGGTGTTAATTTCTATATTTCAGTGAATTCCAAATTCAAAATGACTCTTCCTTGTCGAAAGGATGGTTGAAGTGGGTGGATTTTCGTCAAATTTTGATTTTATACCGAGCAGACCCCTAAGATATTGGTGCTGTTTTGTTAGTAATGCATCTTAATTGAGGCAATTTGAAGGAAATTATCCAATGAAGTTGGGGGCGGCACAGTGGCGCAGCGGTAGAGTTGCTGCCTTACAACACCGGAGACCCGGGTTTGATCCTGACTACGGGTGCTGTCTGTATGGAGTTTGTACGTACTCCCCGTGACCACATTCCCGGGTGCTCAGATTTTCTCCCACACTCCAAAGTTGTACACGTTTGTAGGTTAAATGGCTTTGGTAAAAATTGTAAATTGTCCCAAGTATGTAGGATAGTGTTCATGTGTGGGGATCATTGGTTGGTGTGGACTTGGGAGGCTCTTGGCCCTGTTTCAGCACTGTATCTCTAAACTAAACCCATACTTTGGGATTGTAAACCACTAATTATTTAACTTCACATAATATTTCAAGGATTGATGCCACCTGATGAATATCAATCTGATGTTACAAATTCTGCCTTCACTGCAGTGGGTGCCAAGTACAGGTAAGGGTGGGGAAGAAGGGCATAGGATTTACATTTTTGAATGAATGAATGAATGAATGAATGAATGAATGAATGAATGAATGAATGAATGAATGAATGAATGAAAAATCAATGCCTTCAGCAAATGTGGAAAGAGGAAAAATTAGGTTTAAGTTGTGCCCTTCAGAAGATGAGTTGGGAGAGCGCTTGAGAGTACAAATGTAGACACAAGAGTCTGCGGATTGTGGAATCTTCAGCAGAACACCAACTGCTGGAGGAATTTAGTGAATCAGGCATTATCTGTGGAGGGAAATGTACAGACAAGTGTCCCGACCCGACAGGGGTCGGGTCGGGACACTTCTTCAGACTTCAGTCTGGTCAGGACAAGTCTGAAGAAGGATCCTGACCCGAAACATTCTCTGTCCATTCCTCTACAGATGCTGCCTGACCTGCTGAGTTCCTCCAACACTTTGTGTTTGGCTTGAGGATACTAATGTACAGTTCCACTGACATTGGACAATGCCAATGTAGTTCACCATAAACCCATTCCCATTTTTGAGGGAGATATGTCGGCCTGCTTTTCTTTTAAAGTGAATATGATAAATATCATGTTACAAATTCCATTTTCACTTGAGTGGGTGTCAAGTACAGGTTATTTTTACTGGGAATTTTGTACAATGACTGATTCTTAGGTTAATATTCACAAAATGCTGGAGTAACTCAGCAGGTCAGGCAGCATCTCAGGAGAGAAGGAATGGGCGACGTTTCGGGTCGAGACCCTTCTTCAGACTGATGTCAGGGGGCCAGGACAAAGGAAGGATATAGGTGGAGACAGGAAGATAGAGGGAGATCTGGGAAGGGGGAGGGGAAGAGAGGGACAGAGGAACTATCTAAAGTTGGAGAAGTCAATGTTCATACCACTGGGCTGTAGGCTGCCCAGGCGAGATATGAGGTGCTGTTCGTCCAATTTCCAGTGGGCCTCACTATGGCACTGGAGGAGGCCCTTGACAGAAAGGTCAGAATGGGAGGGGGAGTTGAAGTGCTCAGCCACCGGGAGATCAGATTGGTTAACGCAGACCGAGCGCAGGTGTTGAGCGAAGCGATCGCCGAGCCTGTGTTTGGTTTCGCCGATGTAAATAAGTTGACATCTGGAGCAGCGGATGCAATAGATGAGGTTGGAGGAGGTGCAGGTGAACCTCTGTCTCACCTGGAAAGACTGTTTGGGTCCTTGGATGGAGTTGAGGGGGAAGGTAAAGGGACAGGTGTTGCATCTTGTGCGAGCTCCCTTGACCAGGAGTTTGACAGTGTATTCTTTATGGGACAAGATGAACAATATCTGATTTGCCCTGGTCTTTTCTTGCTTCCAGTTTTACCCCCTCCTACAATCAGTCTGAAGAAGGGTCCTGACCCAAAACGTCACCTATCCATTTTCTGCAGACATACTGCCAGGCCCGCTGATAAACGCAGTTTGTGTTTATCTTT
This sequence comes from Rhinoraja longicauda, assembly GCF_053455715.1. Taxonomy (NCBI): domain Eukaryota; kingdom Metazoa; phylum Chordata; class Chondrichthyes; order Rajiformes; family Arhynchobatidae; genus Rhinoraja; species Rhinoraja longicauda. The sequence goes on from NC_135970.1 coordinate 18,556,580, forward strand.
GGTATAAACCAGCAGTTCCTTTTTAATATATTTTATTTTAATCTGACTTGGAGTAGTTGTTTTACATTTCAAATGAAAGCACAATATGCAAGAACTATCCAGTCAGTCCCATTTGTGGAGCAAGAAACATTTTCATGATTTGGGTTCATGATTGTTCATCAATCTCCATTCACATTTACCTCTTATTTAAGCGTGTTTCAATCTTATGCCCAATATTATGAACTATCTTTTAATTTTTTGGACTTTGAATTCAACCTCATTATTTCTGGTGCAGTTATTTGTGAGTGATGGTCAACTCAGCTTTCCAGTTTGAAAATGTTCTCATTGTACTGATTATATTTTCTAGTTAATGAATGGGAATTGATGTTATGTTGTCCAGCCTCCAGTTTGCTACAGAGATGGCAACGCATTTGCAAATTGAAGTTCCTTCAGAATGGATGAAAATAGCCGAGAAAATCAAAGTGCCTTTTGATGCCAAGAAGCAGTATCACCCTGAGTTTGATGGCTATAAATTAGGTGCTTATGATATATATTTCAGACTTCCGTAATGTACCATCATTGTTACTTACGACAGAGGCCCATTGAATCTAACACGGCAATCCTTCAACCAACTTATTCTCCTGCAAGAGAAGACAATGTGCTAGAGTAGCTCAGTGGGTCAGGCAGCATCTCTGGAGAACATGGAAAGGTGCCATTTAGGTTACAAACCTTCTTTAGTCTGAAGATGGGTCATGACACAAAATGTCATCTATCCATGCACTCCAAAGATGCTGCCTGACCTGCTGAGTTACTCCAGCACTTTTGTGCCTTCTTTTGTAAACCAGCATCTGCATTTCCATGTTTCTCCATTCTTCTTATTCTCCTGTGACCTATTATCTCACACATGCCTATTCCGCCCCCCCCCCCCGTCTAGTTCTTCAATCACATGCACACACTGGAGGCAATTTGCAGCAGCCAATTGATATAATAACCCACGGGTCCTTGGAATGTAGGAGGAAATTGGAGCACTCCAGGGAAGCTCACATGGTAACTGGGAAAACATGTAAACTCTAGTAACAACATCAGAGATCAGGCTTCAACACAGGTCACTGGAACTGTGAGGCAGCTGCACTACCTGCAGCACCATTATGCCACACAATTAATTCCAGTTTCAAATGAGACAAGTGGAGAACAAAACATTTGAGGACCAAGATCAGTGAAGGTCACTAACTGAACAGCTCTTTCAAAACCCCAGCAAAATCAGATTGGGGTTATGAATTACATACGAGATACATGCACGCATTTGAGTACACACATGCACATACACTGTATCCTTGTACATGCACTCAAATGCATTCACACACATGCAGCCACACACTCACACACACATAAACATACAAATGCACTGTTACACACAGACATGCACTCGCACATAGAAACACCCACATTCATGCATATACATGTACACACAGACTCGCACACAAACGTGCACACAGACTTATGTGCACCACACACTCACATTTTTACACAGACATGCACTCGCATACATAAATACACACGGGTACATACATACTGGCAGACACATGCACTCGCGCACACAAATTCAGACACCCTTGTACACACAGGCACATATCGAAACAATGAAAATAGGTGTAAGAGGAGGCCATTCGGCCCTTCGAGCCAGCTCCGCCATTCATTGTCATCATGGCTGATCATCTACAATCAGTAACCTGTGCCCAGGTTTTCCCCATATCCCTTGATTCCACGAGCCCCCAGAGCTCCATCTAACACTCTCTTAAATTCATCCAGTGATTTGGCCTCCATTGCCCTCTGTGGCAGAGAATTCCACAAATGCACAACTCTCTGGGTGAAAAGGTTCCTTTTCCATGCAAACAATGCACACACACATACAACAAAGTTGGGCATGAGTGCCTGACAGTGGTGTGAGAAAGGAGCCCAACCCATGATATATCTGCATTGGGGGAGTTCCTTCCACTCCCGATGTCCTTCAGGATGGCAAAGATGCTGCCATTGGGGGCCTTTCATTTAGAGATTACACAGGTCCCATTTCAGCCTATGATTCCGGATTCTGTTTTAAAAATGGTCCTTCCATAAACTAGGATACTGTCTAATTCATCAATCCAATGTTCTCCATGTGGACATTGGACTTTTGTCTATGGAACCAATGTGCTACATTGCTGAGAACTATATTCTGCACTCTGTGTCTTCCTTGTCGCTCTACCTATTGTACTTGAGTTTGACTTGATTGTATTTATGTATAGTATTATCTGAACTAATTGTATCGCATGCAAAACAAGCCTTTCACTGGACCTGGGTACATGTGACAATAGTAAACCGTAAGAGAGTCTAGAGTATTTTTTTTTCATATGTGTCACAACGGAACAATGAAATTCTTACTCGCAGCACTTAAACCTGAACCTAAGATATTTTTGACCAATATTGTGACTTCATGTAGAGAATCTAGTTGACTGTTGAGCTGTCTGCAGCGCCTGCTTGGCACTCTAAAAAATAATTAAACAACATCAGTGAGTAGTTGTTTCTGCGTTACAGGGGATGTTGTGAAGCAGGCCGATGTTGTGTTGCTAGGCTACCCACTCGTGTATCCCATGAGTCCCCAGGTGAGGAAGAATGACCTGGTGACATATGAAGCTGTGACGGACCCTGAAGGACCAGCCATGACCTGGGTTAGTAGAAGTTTAATTCTCGAGCCGACCAGGCAAAGTGTTTCAAACTGACCATCCAATAAAACAAGCAGTAAGAGAGTTAATTATGGACCTCCTTTGTTAGTAATAGTAAGGAACTGCAGATTCTGGCTGTGATTTGTCCTGCATCTTTTTGTTTCCAGTTTTTTTTCCCCCACTCCCCTGACTACAATTAGTCTGAAGAAGGGTGCAGAACCGAAATGTCACCTATCCATTTTCTCCAGGGATGCTGCCTGATCCTCCTTTGTTAGTACATCAAGTTGGTTAACTTCTGTATCCTATGGATTGAGAGAGTTAGAAAATGAACTGTCAAATTTTGAGAAAGATACAACATGCTGGAGCAACTCAGTGGGTCAAATAGCATCTCTGGAGAACATGGATAGGTGACGTTTTGGGTTGGGACTCTTCTTCAGACTGACTGTGCCAGTAGATAACTTGTTCAATGAGCAAATATTTTTCAAGGGAACTACATCTCCAAATCTCTTTGAAGATGTACTGTTTACTGTCGTGGAAATATAGGTTTACAGTGTCAGTGACTATCTTAGCGTCAGTCATAAAATACAGAAGCAAACCCTTTTGGCCCACCATGACCATACCAATTGTCAAGTTGCTATCTATACTAATCCCATTTCCTCTGTTCTTACTCCGCACTCTCCTATTCCACACTAGGAGCCCTGTTATTGCAGAAGAACTGAATAAAGTTCTGTTGCACCAAGACTACTCAAACCTCTTTGCCTGATGATCCACCAAACAAAAACCGTTGTGGTTGTTGGTTATGGTGTTATAATTAAACATGTTAAAATTGACTTGCATAATGTTAGAACATAGTACAGGTATACGCCCTTCAGCCCACAATGCCTGTGTGGACATGATGCCAAGACCAAATCCTATCTACCTGCACATAAATCCATATCCTTCCATTCCCTGCATATGCATTTATGCATGAACAGAGCAACTGGAAAGAGCCAGGATAGGCAGAGGAATTGTTTTCATGTTTACAAATTGAAGAATTAGCCCACAACCCCAATGTGACTTTTAGCCACCCTGCTGTTGATTGTCAATTTAAGCTAAATCTTGCATATAGCACAAAGTGCTGGAGTAACTCAGCAAATTGCGCAGTATCTCTGGAAGACATGGATAGGTGACATTTCGAGTTAGGACCCTTCTCCAGACTTGGTCATATTCTGCCTCACTATATCAATTCAGATTCTTTATTTTGGTGTTATTCCAAAATAAAGTATTTCAGGAATCTGTAATCCAACAGTAAGAGTAAACAAATAAAATCCAGCTTCTTTGGATAAGAACATCATTTCCTTCCTGGTCTCAATGCTTTTGGCCCATATTCTGGTTGTGAAGTTATCGGTTTGTCAGCAAATAATTTAATTAAGTTTACCTAAAGTAAATAACAAGGCAACTGATATAGATTTTATATTAAAAAAGGGTGGCACAGTGGTGCAACTGGTAGAGCTGCTGCCTCATGGCACCAGAGACCCGAGTTTGATTTTGACCTTGGGTACTGTCTGTGTTAAGTTTACATATTCTCCTTGTGACCATGTGGGTTTCCTCTGGATTCACTGTTTTCCTTTCACATCCCAAAGACGTGAGTGTTTGAGGGTTAATTTGCCTCTGTAAATTGCCCCTAGTGTGCAGGGAATAAATACGAAAGTGGGATAACAAAGAACTAGTACGAACAAGTGAATGATGATCAAGATAGACTCAGTGGGCTGAAGGGTCTGTTTCCATGCTATATCTCTAAACTTTACACATGTCTGTAATAAAAACAAAGTGCTGGAGATACTCAACAGCTCGTTACACTTTTAGACTTTAGAGATACAGTGCAGAAATACGCCCTACAGCCCACCGAGTCTGCGTCGACCAGCGATCGCCCGATACACTAGCACTATCTTATACATTGTGGACAATTTACAAGTTTACCAAAGCCAATTAACCTACAAACCTGCATGTCTTTGGAGTGTTAGTGGAAACCAAAGCACCCGGAGAAAACCCACGTGATCACAGGGAAAACGTACAAACTCTGTACATACAGCACTCGTAGTCAGGATTGAACTCTTAAGTCTCTGCAACTCTACCGCTGCGCCATTGTGCCATCCTAAAATATCTGGAGTGTGTGTGGAGATAGAAACAGAATGATTGTTTCAGATGATGGAGCCACATAAGGGTTGCAGCACAGTCAGAGGCTATTGGGCCCCTCATGTCAGCACTGGCTCTTTACCAGTGCAATTCTATAAGTCCTTTCCACCAGCCCTTTCTTTGTACCCTTGCCAGTAATAGGTCACGTTAACCTCCTCCACTGATGCTGCCCGAATCATGCGTGGACATATTTGTTTTGTGTTTCTTTTTCAGAGTATGTTTGCAATTGGTTGGTTGGAGCTGAAGGATTCTACTCGGGCTCAGCAGCAATTCAACAAGTGCTTTAACAACATTCAGGAACCATTCAAGGTAAATGTTGCCATGACAACGTCTCCTGGCTCTGTTCAGATGCCTGAATTTGTAAACTAAAATGAGTAAAAGCTGCACCAGGGCTTCACAAAAACTTTTCTATAGTTTAAGGACCTAGTTCCCAGAAAATGGCGATACAGGTATACAGGGTGGCGAAGAAGGCGCACAATATGCTTGCCTTCATTATCTGTGGCACTGAATCCAAGGGCTGAGACTTCATGTTACAGATATGGAAAATGATGATTAGACTGCATTTGGAGTACTGTGTGCAGTTCTGGTTACCACTGTGTAGGAAGGGACTGAGTAAGGCAGAGAGGGTACATTCTCAAGGATGTTGCCTGAATTGGACAGCTTGTGTTCTAAGGAGAGATTGGTTTGGCTGGGACTGTTTTCCCTGGGAGAAGGGAGAAGTGAGAAAAGGAGAAAATAAAATTGAAACTATCCAAGGTGATAGTCACTCAGTGGAGATGCAAAGAGAAGAAAGGAGAAAATGAATCTTATCAAGGAAATGTTGCATGTAACTTGGATGGAAGGTGTATTCAGATGGAGTTTAAAATGATTACATTTTAAATTGTGAGAGATGAAGCTTAATGGAGATGTTGCCTGTGGACTGAATTGATTTAGGGGTGAGGACAAAACCACCACGACAGTTTGAGCGGGGGAAGGTATAGATAGGCAAGTGCATAAATTTCATTGAAGAAACACTGTCCTCACCTTTCGTCCACATCTCTGTCACAATGCGATAATTTATGATTTGCTCATGGATTCCAAGGGGCTTCTTCATGCTCTGGTGTGAAAGGTGGATCGACAGTATTGGGAATCTGGTAGTTGAGAGAGGTAAGCAGTGAGGGGCAAGTGAAGGAGGTAAAGAAAGCTGTACAGGCTAAATATAAAAATATTCTGTATTTTGGGAGAGGTTGGTATATTTTTAATTTTCATAATTTCATAACCTCCAGTAATTTTGGTCCTTTCATATATATATTTTTAATATGTGAAGGTGGCCCAAAATTTTCAAAGGAAATGTGAAAACACTCTTTTTTTTCTCTTTTTAAAAAAAATATTTTATTTAAGTTTTAACAGAACCCATACGTTATACATTATACATTTCATAGTAAACAATAGTAAACAATAGTCACTAACCTATAACTTCGATTATACACGTATTGTTCTGAATTTTCTCCCCCTCCCCCCACCCCCCCGCCCCCCCACCCCTCAGTTAAAAAGAAAGAAAAAGAAAAAGCAGAAGAAAGAAAGAAAGAAAGAAAGAAAGAAAGAAAGAAAGAAAGAAACCTGGAGTCCCGAGGGGGTCACTTCTGAGTAATTTCTTTTTAAATTCTTGCTAGGTAACAAGGCAATCCTGAGTTTAAGTACTTCCTATTCTTAATCCTAACTTTGCCATGAATGGGTTCCACACCTTCAAAAAGAAGTCGTATCCATTTCTCAGATTATACGTTGCTTTTTCTAATGGGATACAACTCCGCATTTCTGCATGCCATCTTTCGAATCTTATTTCATTTTGTTCTTTCCATGTAGCCGCAACACATTTTTTGGCTACTGCTAATGATATTTTGAGAAATCTTTCCTGATGTTTATCGAGACTTAGCTTTGGTGTTATTCCTTTTGTATCTCCTAGCAAAAACAACCTTGGATCCATTGGTATAATCTTATTCATCAATTGCTCTAAAAACTTTTTTAGGTCTTGCCAAAAAGGAGTTACCTTCTGACATACCCAAGTAGAGTGTATAAAAGTGCCCACGTCTTGGTTGCATCTAAAACACCTTTCAGTTGAATTTAGTTTAAATTTATTTAATTTTTCCGGGGTTAAATATAGTTGCTGCAAAAAATTATACTGCACTAAGTTATACCTCACATTAATAGTATTTTTCATAATATCTAGACAGTCTTTCCCAACTTTGTTCATCAATAATAATATTAAGATCTGTTTCCCATCTTTGTCTTGCTTTATTAATTCCTATCTTTGGACTAGCTATCTGTAGTAGTTTATACATTGATGATATAAATTTTTTAATTCCCTTACCCTGAATCAAAGATTCGATTCCTTTAATCTGAAATAGAGACATTGAATTTCCTAACTTTTCCCTTAAAAAAGATTGTAATTGATAATAGAAAAAAATACTATTCCCTGGAATTTGATATTTATTTCTCAATTGAGAAAATGTCGAAAAGATATTCCCTTCATAGCAATCTCCTATATTTTTAATACCCTTTTGTTCCCAGAGTTGTAGTATTTGATTATTCCAAGCAAACGGCAATAATCCATTTTTTACTAATGGAGTTTTAGCTGTTAAAAAAAATCTTTTATCCTTAACTTTAACTGTTTTCAACAATGTATTAATTAAATGTTTTAGCAAGGGTGACTCTTTATCCTTAACTAATATCTTCGCTTCCCATTTATATATAAATTCTTCTGGACAAGACTCTTTTATTTTATCCATTTCAATTTTAACCCATGCTGTTTTTCCACCTTCTTGATAAAAGGATGAAATAAAACTCATTTGCGCTGCCAGGTAGTAATTTTTAAAATTTGGTAATTGCAATCCACCTAATTCAAATTTCCATGTTAATTTTTCCAGAGACACTCTTGGCATTTTACCTTTCCAAAGAAAATTCCTCACAGTTTTGTTCAATTCTTGGAAAAATTTATTTGGCAAAGGTATAGGCAGTGTTGAAAATAAATACTGTATCCTCGGAAAAATACTCATCTTAATACAGTTAACTCTCCCTAGCAATGTAATTGGAAGATTCATCCATTTCTTCAGGTCCTCATCTATTTTTTTAATTAGTGGTTTATAATTTAATTTTCCAAATTATTTAACTTATTATCTACTTTAACTCCTAAAAACTTAATGCCTTCTTTTTGCCATTTAAACTGACTTTCTCTTTTACATTGATCATAATTGCCTTCAACAAGAGGCATTATTTCAGTTTTATCTTTATTAATTTTATATCCTGATACTTTCCCATATTCTTCCAGTCTAGAATATAGTTTTCTTAAGGATTCCAATGGTCTAGTAAGACAAATTAAGACATCATCTGCAAATAAAGTAATCTTGTGATCTTCCTGGTTAACTTTAAATCCTTTAATATCTAAATCTGATCTTATTAGCTCTGCCAGAGGTTCAATGGCCAATACAAATAAAGCCGGTGACAAGGGACATCCCTGTCTACTAGATCTTTCCAAATTAAATGATTGAGAAGATTGGCCATTTGTCACCACTTTGGCTTTAGGTTGTTTATAAAGAGCTTTTACCCAGTTAATAAAACTGTTTCCTAATCGGTACTTCTCTAATACTTTAAATTAAAAATCCCATTCTAACCTGTCAAACGCCTTTTCAGCATCTAAAGCAACAGCTACGCTCAATTCCTTTCTTTTCTGTGCTAAATGTAAAATACTTATAAATCTTGCTACATTATCAGATATTTTCCTTTTTGATGAATTTGCAACAGGGTGCTCTCCTGCCAAAGTGAGGAAGGATTGGAACTTCTGACCTTTTGGGCCTGGACTTTGTTAGGTTGATAAATATGTATCAAAATACGAGCATGGTATCTGAATGACAGCTTTCAGGATACTGATATCTCCTTTTTCTCTCCCTCCCTACATCAGGTTTGGAGTGAAAATGCGGATGGTTCAGGGGCTGTGAATTTCCTGACAGGAATGGGTGGTTTTTTACAAACCATACTGTTTGGCTTCACAGGATTTAGGTCAGTGCAAATGTATCCATACTTTATTGGATTTTGGAAGATATCCAACCATTCATTTTATTATGCTCAAATACTTTGGTTACAGGCTCTTGCAGATTTTTCCATTCTCATTTTTTCCACGATCTTTCAATCCTCAGTAAACATTGGTTCCTCAGTGGCACATAGTTCCTTGCACTCATGAACATTCCTTTGGTGGTATCTCAAGCAAACAGAGGTTCTTCACAAGCAGATCGAGCCAGTGAGCATTATTTGGCTACTTGACCAAAGACGGTACCACAGCTCATACAAATGCCATCACCTAACTATGTTCACACACCAGAATTTCCAGACCTGATCGTTACATGTCCACCAGCAATAGTATGCCTGGCATCTTTATCTCCAAAATCATCTACTGCCTCTGAGTTGAGATAAACAGTCAGGAGATTAAATCTGAGAGTTTCTCCGAATCATTGAGTGCTTGGAAGTAAACTGAACTTTTTGATTCAATATTAACACAAGTAGGCACAGGGAACTGCAGATGCTGCTTTACAAAAAAAGACACAAAGTGCTGGAGTAACTCAGCAGGTCAATCAGCATCTCTGGAGAACATGGATTGGTGACATTACAGATCTGAACCCTAGGTTTTTGTCTTTGTTGAGATTGCCCCTGAAAAATTACCATTCTTTAATTTTACTTCAGAAATGTTAACTACTTTGTTTTGGAGAGTAAAATGATTGTGAACTTGCATAGGCAGTTGTATCGATTGAAGATAGACACAAAGTGTTGGAATTATTCAGAGGGTCAGGCAGCATCCCTGAAGAAAAAGGATGGGTGACGTTTCAGGTCAGGACCCTTCTTCAGACTCTAAACGACTTGAAACAGTGGCCTGAAACGTCACATCCTTTTTCTCCAGAGATATTGCCTGACCTGCTGAGTTACTCCAGCACTTTGTGTCTATCTTTGTTTCTACAGTTATATTGACTCCTTCTTATGGCACTTTCCTGTTCCAATTTACCGAGTATATTTTCAGTATTATCCCAAAATACAATAGATGAGAAAAGTATCGCAGTCTTTATGATTGCACTTTCCATGGGACTGTGCTGAGAAGCAGTACTTCTGAATATAACTCCGTACAGAGTGAGCACAACCTCTACTCCCTGAACAAGGCGTCACTGTTGAGGAAAATCATCTTATTGTAATTACTGCCAGTTATTAGTCTTGCCCTGTGTCCTAATAACACCAGATTTTTGCCTTGTACTTTTGTTTTGCAGAATCACAAAGAATTGTTTGCTCTTTGATCCCATAATACCAGAGTATATTGATGAGTTACAGATTACTGGAATGAATTACCTTGGCAATGTACTCCTTTTTCAACTTGCAAAGGAGCAGGCGACTGTTGTTTTGACGCATTTTTATGAAGTCCAGGGCATGGCCTTGGAAGTTGTTCTTCGGGATTCAGGAGAGATCTTTGTTTTGGATAAAGGTACTGGAAAGCTTGTATCATAATTTGATTGGGATGATGTGAATTTTGACTGGCCTATTGTATGTTGTGTGGTGTCCAGATTAAGACAGAAGGAAAAAAGCAGGTGCATGTCAATATTTTACTTTCCATATCTGTGTGATAGCATTTACAAAGGGTAGTACCATTTTCTAATTGAAATATCCTAGCTACTAGCTTCTATTTGCAGCAATTAATTATGTAAATATGTACAGCACCTTTCATTTAGAAAATTCGTTTCATTTAGAAAAATTCTATGTCCCTTCACATTGAAAAATATGCCAGCTAACCTTTATTTTTAGTTTAGTGATTGCAGATCCAATTCTGTGACCAGCGCTAGGGCGCCATCTTGGATCAGATTTTTTTTGGACAATTAGCTTCTGTAAAATTGCCCCAGTAGGGGGTGGATGAGAAAGTGGCATAATATAGAACAGGTCTGCATAGGCGATTGATGGTCTGCATGGAATCAGTGGGCCGAAAGGTCTGTTTCCATGCTATGTCTCCTAACTAAATTAAACTTGATCAAAGAAAAGTTTTGGGAACAAGAAGTTGGATAAATGAATCATCCATTTTATAATGTTGATTTCCTTGTCTACATTTATGTTCATCAGATTTGGGGGGGGAAAGTTTTTTTTTTACACAGAGGGTGGTGAGTGCCTAGAACACGCTGCCAGGGGTGGTGGTTGAGGCAGATACGATAGAGGTGTTTAAGTAACTTTTGGATAGGCATATAGATATGCAGGGAATGGAGGTATTTGGATTATATCAGGTAGATAAGAGATGGTCTTGGCATCATGTTCGGCACCGACATTGTGGGCTGAAGGTCCTGTTCTTGTGCAGTACTGTTCTGTATTGTATGATGTCAACTTAAAGAACACATCAAAAGGTGGAGGATTTAGGTGTGGTGGCATTTCTGAATGTGTGAATGTGTCAAGTTGAATTATGGAGGGATGGAGTGAATGATAATTGTCATTGAAAGAGGATAAATAATGGGAACATAAGAGGTAGTGTGTTTATAATCCTATACTACGATAATTAGTTTTTTCCAAAGAGGAAGAACGATTCCAGGGTAAGAAAGAAGCGACCGTGGCTGACAAGGGAAGTCAAGGACAGTATAACACTAAAAGAGAAGGCGTATAACCTAGCAAAGTTTCGTGGGGAGTAAGAGGATTGGGAAGCTTTTAAAGAACAGAAGGTAACTAAAAAGGCAATATGAGGAGAAAAGATGAAATACGAAGGTAAGCCTGCCAATAATATAAAAGCGGATAGCAAGAGTTTCTTCAGCTATATAAAGAGTAAGAAAGAAGAGATAGATGCAGGAGAAGTGATAATGGGGGATAAAGAAATAGGAGAAGAGTTGAATCACTTTTTTGCATCAGTCTTCACAGTCTTCACCAACAACGTGCCTGAAATTCAAAAGAGTCAGAGGGTGGAAGTTAGTGGAGTGGCTATTACTAGGGAGAAGGTGCTGGGGAAGCTGAAAGGGCTTAAGGTATATAAGTCACCTGGACCAGATGGACTGCACAGGAGGGTTCTGAAAGAGGTTGCTTTAGAGATTGTGGAGGCATTGACAGTGATATTTCAAGAATCACTAGAGACAGATCACAGATGACTGGAAAATTGCCAATATTACCCTGCTGCACAAGAAGGGACCATAATGGCAACTATAGGCCGGTTAGTCTGATTTCGGTGGTTGGTAAGATTTTAGAGTTCAAGAGCCTGATGGTTGTTGGGATGAAGCTATTCCTGAACCTGGTGGTCACTTGTTTTAAGGCTCCTGTACTTTCTTTCTGATGGCAGGAGTCAAATGAGAGCATGGCCAGGATGGTGTGGGTTTTTGATGCTGGCTGCCTTTTTGGAGCAGCGCCTCCTATAGATCCTTTCCATGGTGAGGAGTTCAGTACCTGTGATGGTCCAATGGTATCTACCACTCTCTGTAACCTTAATCAGTGATCATTTGAGTTGCCGAACCCGGCCGTGATGTAACCGGTCAAGATGCTCTCTGCCGTCCACCTGCAGAAGTTCAAAAGAGTATTCGTCAACATACTGAAAGGTTTCAAAAGGTACGGGAAGAGATGAATATTGGTATTGAGACAGAGAATCAGAGATGATGCGCTGCCCTAGCAGCTGCGGCTTGCCTGCAGTCCGTTTATGTATTGTGGCTTTTTGTTTTTGTTTTTTGTCTTAATTGTAGTGTTTAGGTATGATGTAGTGTTTTTTTTGTGGTTGTGTACTATGTGGGGTGGGGGGGGGAAACTATAAAATTGTCTCTTCCGAACGGAGACCCGACCTTTGTTTTCTGGGCCGTGTCTCTGTTCCAGCTGCGGCCTACCACCGGCCAAACATCTGGAGCTGGCTGCTGCGGGAGCGGCTGTGACTTGCCTTCGGAGGCTTCTTCGGCCGCGTGGATATCAGAAGCTCGCAGGCCCCTGGGTGGGGGCTGACATCGGGAGCTCCGGCAGCGGCAGCGTCTTCGCCCGCCCCGAATCGCGGGGCTTGGGTCGGCCTGCCGCGGACCTTTCACCGTCCGGCGCAGCCTGAAATAGGCCACGGGGTTTTCTCTGCCCGGCGGGGGCTTCAATGTCGGGAGCCCCGCAGCGGCAGCATCTTCGCCCGCTTCGAATCGCGGGGCTTGGTCGGCCCGCTGCGGACCTTTCACCGTCCGGCGCGGCCTGGAATGTGGCAACTTCAACAGCCTGACTGCGGGAGAAGACGGCAGGGGAAGAGAAAAGACATTCTGGCCTTCCATCACAGTGAGGAGGTGACTGGAGGAGACTCACTGTGATGGATGTTTCTTTTTGTTTTGTGTTGGTTTATGATTGTGTGTGTTATTGTTTATTTTTATTGCTCTTATTGTTGGACTGTGGGTAATCTTTCATTTCACTGCACATTTATGTGTATGTGACAAATAAAATTGACTATGAACATATTGAATAGCAGAGAGGGCTTGGAGAAGCAAATGCTTCTTGAACAAAAGCCTAAATTTATAATGATCTATTTCATTCTTTTTTTCAGATCGACCTGTGTCTTTTCGTTTGGGACCTGGAAAGATTCAAACCAGGTGTCACACTGATTCTTCTGAATTATCTACAAAATGTTAACTTGGAAATTAATTATGTTTTCATCTGTAAAGTGCAGTTTCTGACATTTTCTAGGACTGAAAATTTAAGAGACCAGGATAGTAAACTTTATAGTGAATTATTAATTTCTTTTTTTCTGCCTTCCTCCACCAAAGATGTGGATTCTTGCTGAGATAAGATTCCATGAGCATACAATATTTTCTAGTATTTGCTACCTTTTTTATCATGTATAAACCAAGGCAGAAAGTGACAGTATTATATTTTACATCTATCTATATACTAAAACTCTAATTTGTTTGTTTGTTTGTTCCTGACCTACAGCCAAAACGAAACATGATAGCGTGACAATTTTAGGCCCACCTCAGTCCCTTTGGTGCTAATGGAAGAAGTTTAATTGAAATCAGTGTTATATTTTTTAAGTTATTCACATTTTAAAGTTTAAATCTATCTCCTAGCGAGGGAGGGGGTGGAGGTGGAGGGAGGGAGGATAAGGGGGGGTTGAGGGGGATGGAGTGGGGGGGAGGGGGACGGGAGGGGGAAGGGGAGAGGGGAAGGGAGTGGAGGGAGGGAGTGGGGGGAGGGAGGGGGGAAGGGGGAAAGGGGGGGGGGGGTAGGAGAGGGTGCTGCACCAATGCAGGGGAGGTTTGGGCCCAACGGGTCTACTTGGTCTAGTTATAGTTAAACCTGAAGCTAATATTGCATATATACTTTTAGGGGTAGCCATTATGTATGGATGACGGCTGACAGCCCAGACTGATTTCTTCCACCATTTTCAGGTTCCTGTTAACATCAGACAGCTAATTGCAAACTAAATCCGTAATCATTTTACTTCAGATGTATGTGGCTACACTCTGACACATACATCACTCATTATCCAGAATTGTTGGAAACTGCAGAATTTCTCAAATATAAAACTCTCTTTAAAATTCAATATAAGGTAGTTCAGTAAATAATGTGCATTGATTCTTATACCCTATTAATAATTGAATTGGGTTGTGACCAATATTTCCTGCATTGTACTGTATCCCACCACTAAATGTAACTGCATGTCCTGGCATATCTCCCACCTCACCATTACTGTCAGGCCAGGAAACAGTTTCTGGTTCATTGAAGTGTGTGGAAAGGTGTGTTCGCATTACCAAGCCATAGCAAGAAATGAGGTGCCAGCCGAGTGGTATTGTAATACGTGACTGCATGAGTTATAACCCTAGAACCCACCTCAGATGCCTTTGGCCCATCCCATTGTGAATGGCAGTGGATAATCCTCAACATTACAGGGCTTGGCCAAAGGCTAAACTAAAACATCTGCAGCCATGTTCAGTGGGAAACTACGAAAGATGGAATCTCTGGAATCAGAAGTAAATGAGATACTTTTGTAATACGGTCCACCTAAGTAATACAAATTGCAAAACGACTATGGGAAATTCGGGGCAATAGTGGAAATAATCTAATGATCACATTAGAGGAAACAGCGCAGTGATTGGATTAGGTAAGTGTTTAGACTGCAAGACACAGCTACCTGAAGCAAACACAAAATCATGGATTTTTAATTGCCGACTTAATTGCAGAAGGGCTGACCATTAGATAAGCGGAGGAATAACAGAAAAACAAGACCCTAAATTACAGTCAAATCAATATAGGCAATACTTGCAGTATAACCAATGACCAAATACAACAAAGTGAACATTAGATTCCTGATGAATTATTGTGAATTTGTAAAATTCACATGTAACCATAGTAATGCGAATCCTATAAATTGCTGGATGTTGTTTGTGTCAGTGGAGTAATTTTGAGTTCTCACTTAAAGTGCTCCATCGTGTATACTGTTACAAAAACTGAATAAACCATTTTGTTTTAAACTCTGCACTACTTGTGAGATTTTTATGTGCTGTCCAATCTGAGTCATAATTAAGAGGGTGATTGGACCGCATGTGAATGGCAGATTCAGGGTGCGGGTCAAACACACAAATCCGTGCAACAGTAACTAATCCATTTCAGTTCCCCATCATCAAAGGAAACTGTTTTCAGTCAAATTGATGTGAAGAAGCAGCTGGGAGCAGTGGATGCAGCAAATATAATGGGGCGAGACATGAGTAATTGCATTTCTAGCCCAGCTCTTTGGGTTTTCAGATGGTGGAAGAGAAGAGATTATAAAGGCAAGAATTGTATCTCCTTCGATTGCCTGTCAAAATGTTGTAAGAAGATTAGTTATTAGTATTGTTGGAAAAGTGAATCAATGACTTATGGAAGGAATGTATTGGACAGCCATGAGAAGGATTATGGTTGATGTTGGAGATGGAAGACAGACACAAACCCCCATGTAAGCCACAAAAACATGATCTCATTTTCCATTTATAGTCTCTGGGACTCAATTCTGAATTTAATATTTTCGATGTTCCTTCCGTGATTCTCTATGGAAGTTTTCTTTCTCTTTACTGAAAACTGTTGCCATCCAGATAGTTCAAGGCCAAGGGCACACTGATTTAACCTGAAGAACTTGGATGGGTAACATTTTGGGTTGGAACCCTACTTCAGTATGTCTAAAATGTGCTGAATCTTGTGTACTCGGTGTGGTCCACTATCTTATACTTTTATACTTGGTATGATTCTGCCTCATTTTTTAGGTTTTAGAGATACAGCGTGGAAACAGGCAGGCCCTTCGGCCCACTGAGTCCACACTGACCAACGATCACCCGTACACTATTTCTATCCTAATCATCGAGGACAATTTACAGAAGTCAATTCACCTACAAACCTGCACACCTTTGGGATGTGGGAGGAAACCCTAGCAGGCAGAGAAAACCCACGCGCTTGCAGTGAGAACGTACAAACTGCATATAGTTAGCACACATAATCAGGATTAAACCCGGGTCTCTGGCGCTGTAAAGCAGCAACTCTACCGCTGACCCACCTTGCTGCCTAATGTATATTAGGATTGTCACTAAATTGTCATTGTCACTGGAAGATTGCGTTATATAGAACTAGATGGTATGTTTGTGCGAATATTGAAATATCTCCAGATAACCAGATTACTTTTTTACTTTTTACTTGGTAAGTGTACCACACTGTCTTATTCTAATTTTTTTGTCTGTTTTTCTTATTTTATTTTATTTAGGTTGATGGTGTTGTACTGTTCTGTATATATCTCTGTGAAAAATAAATAAAAATTTAAGTGAAAAAAATAGGATTGTCACTGAACTGTGTGCAAAAATAAAAATAATTTCACTGTACATGTGACAATAAAGTGCCAAAGATAGACACAAAATGCTGCTGTAACTCAGCGGGCCAGGCAGCATCTCTGGAGAAAAGGGATGGGGGACGTTTCGGGTCGGGACATTCAAAATGTAGATACAGAGAACTGCAGTCTCAAGAAGTGTCCCGACCTGAAATGTCACCATCCTTTTTCTCCAGAGATTCTGCCTGACCAGTTGTGTTATGACAGCACATTGTGTCTATCTTTGTTTCAGTTTTTTTAGTTTTTGGAGATACAGTGTGGAAACGGGCCCTTCGGCCCACCGAGTCTGCACCGACCATCGATCACTGCACCCGAACACTATCCTACACGCACTAGGGATCATTTACTCTTATACCAAACCATGTAGTGTAGGAAAATGACTGCAGATGCTGGTACAAATCGAAGGTATCACAAAATGCTGGGGTAACTCAGCAGGTCAGCCAGCATCTAGGAGAGGGAGAATGGGTGACGTTTCGGTGCTGAGTTACTCCAGCATTTTGTGATACCTTCGACTTATACCAAACCAATTCGCTTACAAACCTGTACGCCTTTGGAGTGTGGGAGAAAACCGGAGCACCCAGAGAAAACCCACGGGGAGAACGTTCAAACTCCGTAGTCGGGTCTCTGGCACTTCAAGTAACTGGAGTTCTTTGTTTCTACTGACAATAAAGTATCATTGACTTTGGGTTGTTTTTGCACTAATATTGGAGTAATTAATGTATTGATTTTTTTGTTTATGATATATATTTAGAGGCCTGTTATGCTGCTGCAATTTTTTCTTGTTTATCATATTGTCTACAATGTACTATGTCTGTAAAGCGTCTTTGAGTTTCCAGAAAAGCGCTATACAAATGAAATGTATTATTATTATATTCTGTTGATGCAAGTGAGAATTTTGTTGTTCTGTCTGGAACATCAAGAAATGACTAAAACTCTCATCTTGTATGTTTGTGTGTTTGTGGATATACTTGTTCTGGTTCTGGGTGATTACTGCGCAAATACCTTTTAAGTGGTTATTTCGCGCAGGTTGGGTGAGTGGAGTAGCGATTACATTTTGAAGTGGGCCTTTTTGACCAAGTTGAGGAGATCTAGTTGCTCAATCCCCTTTTCAAATGACTGAACATCGGGAGCAGCACGTGTGTTGGGTGGTAACATATTCAATTCCCTTATCGTCCTTGGGTAAAGGGAATATTGGTAGCAAAGTTTATTGAAATTTAGTGAGTTGATAATGTAGGGACCGGTATTTTGTCTCGTTTCATTTTGGTGCTCTGGGATGTCGGAAGATTTGATGGCGTGATTTTGTGAATCTCCTTATAAATTGCAATAAGTCTTAGCTTGATTCTGCGGAGCTCTTGGGTATCCCATCCGAGAGGTCAGCATATTATTCACGCTTGATTTGCACTTGTAGTCATTACATACAAAGCGAGCTGTTCGGCGTTGTACTTTCTCCAGGGTGATCTTGTTGTTATTGTTGAAAGGATCCCACACAGCTCCACAATACTCCAACTTGGGCCTGACCAGAGACTTGTAGGCGTTCTCTTTGACAGATGTACTACATGCGTGAAAATTACTTTTTTTTTTTTTTTTTTTAATTTAAAAAATAAAAATAAAGATGAAAAGAGGCTGGAAAAAAAGACTATAAACTAATAGAGAGAGAGCAAAGAAAAAAGAGAATTACTAACATAAAGATTATGGGGATAGATCCGGGAGTTAATGAGTATAGTTGTACATCCAACCCTAAACTCAAGTTTTAACTTTAGTTTTAAATTTTAGTTTTGTGACAAACCCATTTACTTTTTTAAAAATTCAATAAATGGAGACCATATTTTTAAAAATAGATCTGGTTTGTCAATTAAGGCAAACCTTATTTTTTCCAAATGCAAGGTCTCGGTCATTTCCGTAATCCACATTTTAATTGTGGGGGTTACTGTTTTTTTCCAAAATTTAAGTATTAATTTTTTCGCAGTTATTAAACTGTAGTCAAGAAAGCGTCTCTGACTTAGCGTAAAGTTTGTAATGTGTTCTGATAATCCTAAAATTATTAATTTTGGATCTAAATCCAGTTGGTTATCGATAACTTTAGAAATGATTTTTAAAATATCGATCCAAAAATTTTGCATGTTTGTACAAGTCACAAAAGTATGAGTTAAATTGGCTTCTTGAAATTGACATTTATCACAAATAGGAGAGATACTTGGGAAGATCCTGTTTAATTTTGTCTTCAAATAATGTAATCTGTGTAATATTTTAAATTGTATTAATGAGTGTCTAGTGTTTAATGAGCATTGATGTATGCGTTGTAAACTTTCGTCCCATATGTCTTGCGTTATGGGTTGAGCCAATTCATCCTCCCATGCTCGTCTATATGATTCTGATGACGGAATGTCGGTATCTAAAAGAGTGTTATAAATATAAGATATTAATTTATTTGTATTGTAGTGACGGTTCAAGCATTCATCAAGAATTCCTGGGCCTCTAAATCTATATTCTTGTGTATGTGATTTTACATAATCTCTGATTTGTAAATATCTAAAAAAATTATTAGCATGTTGTAGTGAGTCCAAACGAGCGGTATTATTCAAATACTTTATTGTCGGTAAAACCCGTGACAAACGCAACGCACTTACTCTTGGACTAACACTAACTTCGCTCACTAATCTAATCTCTAACTCCTGTTTGGCGCCAGGCATTGAAATACCTCGCGCTCCCTCACCCCGTGACCGTAAACCAATCCGAGGGTTCTAGACTACCTGGCCAATCCATATGTCCCTACATGACCCCCCCAGAACCCTCGAAACCATACCTCACGGGCGCCCGAACCTCCCGCCCAGAACGTGTACGGAGGGGGGAAACCGATACCCCCAGCGTGACAGGAGGCGGGGTGGACGCCGCCGCTGGAGGCGATGGGAGGTCCACTGGAGCGGAGGGTGTAGGTGACGGGGGGCACTTGATCGGCAATGGCAGCCCGGGCCCAACCATAGGCGGCGGAGGCCCGAGAGGTGGTAAACAGGGCGCCGCTGGCGGGACCAGTCGAGCGGCCACAGGCCGGCCCCGGCGCGGCGGCTGAGCCACCGACACGGGGAGGTCCTGGTCCAAATGGGCCGGCTTGAGACGGGACACTGAAACAAGCTCCTGGCGATTTCCTACCTGCAAGGTGAAGGTTACAGTCCCTCTTTTGAGCACCTGGAACGGGCCCTGGTAAACCGGCTGAAGAGGGGGGCGGTGGCAATCTTTCCGAAGAAACACGAAATCACAGCCCCGCAAGTCCGACGGAACGTGAACTGCTGTGCTTCCGTGACTGGAGGTCGGGACTGGAGCCAGAGAACCCACCCGTGCCCGGAGGGAGCCCAAGACTGACGTGACGGATGGCGGCAAGGCGGGAGTGGAAGGGAGAATGTCACCCGGCACCCGCAGGGGCGAACCGTAGACGAGCTCGGCCGAAGATGTGCCCAGCTCAGCCCGCGGGGCCGTACGAATGCCGAGGAGGACCCAAGGCAGCTGGTCAGCCCAATCGTAGCCGGTCAGGCGAGCACAGAGGGACGCCTTCGGCTGCCGATGGAAGCGCTCAACCATCCCGTTGGCTTGGGGATGATAGGCGGTGGTCTGCTGTAAGCGAGAACCATACAGCTGTGCCAGCGCGGCCCAGAGGGACGAGGTGAACTGGGCTCCCCGATCTGTGGTGATGATAGCCGGGACACCGAAACGGGCCACCCAATGCAACGCCAGGGCCCGTGCACAGGAGGCCACCGAGGTGTCCGACAACGGGAGCGCCTCCGGCCAACGAGTGAACCGATCAACCACCGCCAGTAGATGAGTATAACCCCTAGAATAGGGCAATGGACCCACCAAATCCACATGGATGTGGAAAAAACGGACGGGGGGAACCTCGAATCTCTGGTATGGGGGCTGGACATGGCGATGAACTTTGGAGGTCTGGCACGGAATGCAGGCGCGTGCCCAGGCTGCCACCTGCTTTCGCAGGCCGTGCCAGACAAACCGGTCAGCCACCATGGCTGAAGTCGCCCTGATGGACGGATGTGCCAGGCCATGAATGGCCTCAAAAACCTTACGCCGCAGAGCGGCAGGCACCACCAGGCGAAGGCGTGGGAGGGAAACGTCACACCACAACTTGGTACCTGTGGGGCCACACGCCACCTGCTCCAAACGCAGTCCAGAGGCTGTGGAGGCGTACACCGCGGCAGTCCCTTCCAGGCGCTGAGCCTCCGCTAGCTCCTGGAAATCCACCTGTTTACCCACCATGGCTACGGAGGGAATGGCCGGCCGGGACAGGGCATCAGCAACGGCATTCAGCCTACCCGCAATATGACGGACATCGGTCGTAAACTCCGAAATCAGGGTTAGGTGCCGCTGCTGGTGAGCCGACCACGGATCAGAAACCTTAGCAAAAGCGAATGTCAGAGGTTTGTGATCCGTGTAGGTCACGAAAGAACGGCCTTCCAAAAAATAACGGATGTGGCGGACTGCTAAATAAAGGGCCAGGAGCTCCCTATCAAACGCACTGTACTTGAGCTCCGCTCGAGAGAGCTGCCTGCTGAAAAACGCCAGGGGCTGCCAATTACCGTCGACCTGCTGCTCCAAAACCCCACCCACCGCCACGTCTGAGGCATCCACCGTCAGAGCCGTGGGGGCGGAGGAGCGCGGGTGCACCAGCATGGTGGCGTTGGCGAGGGCCTGTTTGACCGCAACAAAAGCCGTCTCTGCAGCTACGGACCATACCAACTCAGCGGGGTTACCCGCGAGACATTGAAAAAGGGGGCGCATGACCCGAGCTGCTGCAGGCACGAACCGATGATAGAAGTTCACCATGCCCACGAATTCCTGCAAGCCCTTGATGGTAGTCGGGCGAGGGAAAGAGCGGACCGCGTCCACTTTAGCTGGCAAAGAAGTGGCACCGGCCGGAGTAACCCGGTGACCCAAAAAATCCACCGCTGACAGGCCGAATTGGCATTTGTCCGGATGGAGAATCAGGCCATGGTCTTGCAGCCTCTGGAACACCGTGCGGAGGTGGACCAAGTGCTCCTGGACCGAACGGCTGGCAATCAAAATATCATCAAGGTAAATAAACACAAACGGCAACCCTCGACCCACCCGGTCCATCAGACGCTGGAATGCCTGAGCTGCATTTTTAAGGCCGAAAGGCATACGCAACCACTCAAACAACCCGAACGGAGTAATGGTCGCCGTTTTTGGAATGTCCGGCGGGTGGACCGGGATCTGATGGTATCCCCGCACCAAATCAATTTTTGAAAATTTTGTAGCCCCCTCCAGGCTAGCTGAGAAGTCCTGAATGTGTGGAATCGGGTAGCGGTCCGGCCGTGTTGCCGCGTTGAGTCGACGGAAGTCACCACATGGTCTCCACCCCCCAGACGCTTTGGAAACCATGTGCAAGGGGGAGGCCCACGGACTACTCGAAGGCCGAATAATTCCCAGCCTCTCCAAGTTTAGGAACTCGCGCCCTGGCCAGCTTGTCGGGTGGGAGGCGCCGTGCCCGGGCAAAAACCGGCGGCCCCTCGGTCGGGATGAAATGAACGACCCCGTGCTTCTCAGAAGGTGCATCGAAACGCTGGACGAGGAGCTGCGGGAAGTCGGCTAGGACCGCATCGAACTGGCCGGGAGCCGTGATAATGGCCTGGATTACTGGGCTGGGTGGGGCGGCGCTTGTAGAAGCCTCTGGGCCAGTACCCCGGGGCCGTACATCAGCCGAGGGTTGCAGGCCCCTCCCGCGGACGTCTGCGACCAAAGAAAACGCCCATAGGAAATCTGCACCCAATATGGCCTGGCCCACATCCGCAACGATGAATTCCCAACGGTAAGTCCTGGACTCGAAGGACAGGGACATAGTCCTTTTACCGTAAGTACGGATGGTGCTACCATTCACTGCAATGAGGGGCGGGCCCTTCCCCCCCCACTCGAACTTCGCAGTCATAGGGGGGCACAATACTCACGACCGCTCCCGTATCCACTAGAAAGACGATCCCGGTACTCTGATCTGTAGCGTAGAGGCGGTAGTTACGGCCAATCGAGACTGCCTCTACATTCGATCGGCCCAGGCATTTCCCGGAAACGAACACGGGGATCTACAGCTTCGTGCCTCGCTGCCCCACCGCCGATGGAAAGAGCACCAGCCACGCCTATCCGGCTCTGTTGTTCGAGCCCGCTGGTTCTGGGCCCAGCCGAAGGTCCGCAGCAGGAGCCTCTTGAGCCCCACGTACTGCTCCGTTTGGGGTGGACTTGTCAGGTATCGACTGACCCGCGCAGCCACCTCCGCCTGCAGACAGCTCACCAGGTGGTGGTACTTCTCCTGGTCTTCCTCCACCCTTTTAAGATGGAACTGCGATTCCGCCTGCACAAACCACAGGTGCGGCTGATGGGCCCAGAACGGCGGTAGATGAATCTCGCCCGCGCTCGCTCCCGCCTGCGACATGCTGCTGCTTGCTTCTTACGTTCGAGGTCACCAATGTAGTGAGTCCAAACGAGCGGTATTATTCAAATACTTTATTGTCGGTAAAACCCGTGACAAACGCAACGCACTTACTCTTGGACTAACACTAACTTCGCTCACTAATCTAATCTCTAACTCCAGTTTGGCGCCAGGCATTTAAATACCTCGCGCTCCCTCATCCCGTGACCGTAAACCAATCCGAGGGTTCTAGACTACCTGGCCAATCCATATGTCCCTACAATGTAATCCATACTTCTGTTGTAATTCCTGAAAAGAGAGAAAAGTTCCCTTATGATAGAGGTCTCCCACCATTTTAATTCCATAACTTTTCCATTGAATGAATCCTCTATCTGAGACAGACGGTTTGAAAGAGGGGTTATTTGCAATGGGTAGGAAGAGAGATAAATTACTCAATTTTAAAGTGAGTTTTAATTGTTTCCAAATACGGATAACACTATGTATAATCGGATTTCCTCCATATGTTTTTTTATTCAAAGTTATTGGGGCGAATAAGATCGCACCAATGTCAAATGGTAAGCAATCCTCCTTCTCCAACTTTAACCAATCTGGTTGCCGATCAATGTCGTTCAGCCAGAAGGTTATATTTTCAATATTAACCGCCCAGTAATAAAATAGGAAGTTTGGTAAAGCGAATCCTCCATTAGTTTTAGACTTGCATAAATGTCTTTTATTTATTCTATGGGTCTTATAATCCCAAATAAAATTAGTGATAATTGAATCCATTTTTTTGGAAAAAAAATTTGGAAGGTGTTGCTTGAAATAAGTATAGTAGCTGTGGGAGGAAGATCATCTTTATAGCATTAATTCGACCAGCTAGTGAAATGGGGAGTGTTTTCCAAAATTGGATATTTCTATGTAATTTAGTAACTAAAGAAGGGAAATTTGATTTAAATGAAGAAGTATATTTCCTAGTCACGTAGATTCCAAGGTATTTGAACTTTTCATAGTCAATTTTAAAAGGGAATTGTTGAAGTATAGCCGGATTTTGTTCCGTAATTGGCATGATTTCGCTTTTGTACCAATTAATTCTATATCCGGAGAATGAGCCAAATTGAGTTATGAGATTTAGTAAATTCGGAATGCTAATTTCAGGGTTTGTGATGTATAATAGTACATCATCCGCATATAAGGAAATTTTGTTAATTGTATGTTTAGTGTTATAGCCGTGAATGTCTGGGTGTGATCTGATACTCTCGGCGAGTGGTTCTATAACGAGGGCAAATAGAAGCGGAGATAGTGGACATCCTTGTCTACAACCTCTGAATAAGTTAAATTTTGGTGACAACATTTGGTTTGTCAATATTCTAGCTGTTGGAGTTTTATATAAAAGTTTCACCCATGAGCAAAAGTTTTCACCGAGTTGGAATTTTTCCATCACGGAGAAAAGATAGGGCCATTCCACTTGATCAAATGCTTTTTCAGCGTCTAGCGAAATGATTGCTAAGTCTTCGTTTAATATTCTATTTGAGTATATTATATTGAACAAACGTCTTAGGTTATAGAAAGAATATCATTTAGATATAAAGCCTGATTGGTCAGGGTGTATTAATTTATCAATAACTAAACTTAATCTATGGGCTAAAACCTTAGCTAATATCTGATCAGTATTTAAAAGAGCTATGGCTCTATACGAACCAGGGTCTTCAGAATCCTTATCTTTTTTAGGGATAAGTATTATTGTTGATTCAGTCAAAGTTTGTGGTAATATCTGTTGTTTAAAGGCGTAACTATATACAGTTTGTAAGCGTGGGGAGATCGTCACTAAATTTTTTATAAAATTCATTATTTAAGCCATCAGGACCCGGGGTCTTCCCATTTTTCAAGGACTTAATGACCTCTTCAATGTCATTCGTAGTTATTTCTGCGCCCAGTAAATTTCTCTCATTGTCATTTAAACCAGAGAGGTTACATTTCTGCAGAAAGTTTTGCATATTCGCAGGGCTATCTATTATGTTTGATGAGTATAATGTCTGATAAAATTGCAAAAATCTCTCGTTAATGTCCTTGGGTAATTTAAGCAAGTCTCCGTTGTCTGATCTGATTTTATGAATTGTGGATTCTTCTTCTAATTTACGGAGTTGTCGAGCTAGCAATTTCTGTGGCTTATCTCCAAATTCAAAATATATTTGTTTAGTATGCTGAAAAAGCCTTAAGATTTGAGCGTGAAAATTACTTTTAAGAAGGCCGAGAGTTCTATTTGGTTTGTTAGACACTTGACTAATATGCGTCGCCCAACTTAAATCTTTGCTTAATTCGTCTCCTAGATATGGATGATGGTTGACAGCAAGCAATGTATGGCTATTCATGTTGAATTCCAAAATAAGTGGTTTAGTCTTGTGTGAGACATTTTGACATTTTGTTGTATTGAATGACATCTGCCAGGTTTTTCCCCACTCACAGAGAGCATCCAGATCCTTCTGTTCCCGAAATACAGCCAAAACGGTACACAATAGTGCGACAATTTTAGGCCCACCTTACTCACCATTGTCCTGGGGTTCAAATGGTTGTTATATCTACAGCACCTTAACCACCAACGCACCTGCTCCCCCTCAAACCACCTGCCCCCCCTTATCCTGTCAGCCTCTGCCTCAGTTCTCCCCAGTCTCCACCACCGACCTCTCTGACCTCTTCACAGGAATAAAAACTGCCACCTGCTCTCTGGACCCCATCCCCTCCAGCTTTGTCAAGGCCTGCCTTCCTGCTCTCTCTCCACTTATCACTGTAACAATAAACTCCTCCCTGTCCACTGGCATCGTCCCGCAATCCCTCAAAATCGCTGCTGTCACCCCCATTCTGAAAAAACCTGGTCTAAACCCTGACACCCCAAACAACTTCAGACCAATCTCCAACCTACCCTTTCTGTCCAAAGTTTTGGAACGTGCTGTAGCTTCCCAACTCAAATACCACCTCTCTACCAATAACCTGTATGAAACTTTCCAATCCGGATTCCGCTCCAACCACTGTACTGAAACTGCGCTCCTCAAAATCACAAACGACATTCTCCTCTCCTCCGACGCTGGCAACCTCAACATCCTCATCCTACTTGACCTCAGCGCCGCCTTTGACACCATAAATCACTCCATTCTCCTCACCCGACTTGAAACCTCCTTTAACATCACCGGCACAGCCCTATCCTGGTTCAAATCTTACCTCTCTGACAGACACCAGTTCATCTCCATTAACAACTGTAAATCCCCCACCACTCCCCTCCCCCAAGGTGTCCCCCAAGGCTCAGTCCTTGGCCCCCTCCTCTTCATCCTCTACCTGTTCCCCCTTGGTCAATTAATCCGCCGTCATGGTCTCAACTTCCACTGCTTCGCCGATGATATCCAGCTCCTCATCTCCACCAAGTCAATCTCCCCCACCACACACTCTACACTGACAAACTGCATCACTGAAATAAAATCTTGGCTTCAATCAAATTTCCTCAAACTCAATTGCAACAAATCTGAAATCATCATCATTGGTCCAAAAACGCTCACCAAATCCACCCAAATCCACCCAAATCCATCCTCAACATTGATGGTCTCCCAGTATCCACCTCCCCTCACATCCGGAATCTTGGAATCATCTTTGATCAAACCCTCTCCTTCGACAAACACATCAAACACATCACAAAGACAGCCTTCTTCCACCGCAAAAACATTGCCCGTCTCCGTCCATCCCTCTCCTCCACAGCTGCAGAAACCCTCATCCACGCCTTCATCACCTCCCGTCTGGACTACTGCAACAGCCTCCTCTATGGCGCACCCTCAAAAATCATCAGTAAACTTCAATACATTCAAAACTCCGCTGCCCGTCTACTCACCCACACCCCGATCCGTGACCATATCACCCCCGTCCTTTACAAACTCCACTGGCTCCCCATCCCCCAGAGAATCCAGTACAAAATCCTCCTCATAACCTACAAAGCCCTCCATAACCTGGCCCCATCCTACCTGACCGACCTCCTCCACAGGCACACTCCTACCTGCACCCTCCGCTCTGCTGCTGCCAATCTCCTATCCCCCCACATCCGGACCAAACTCAGATCCTGGGGGGACAGGGCTTTCTCCATCGCTGCTCCCACCCTATGGAACTCACTACCCCAAACCGTTAGAGACTCCTCCACACTCACCACATTCAAAACATCGCTGAAGTCTCACCTGTTCAGTATTGCCTTCAACCACTGAAGGTCACCTCACCTTCTGTCTCCTTTCTCTGTTCGTTTACTTATTTACTTATTTATTTATTTATTCATTTCCCTATGTTCTCTAAATCTCTGTAAAGCGTCTTTGAGTATATGAAAAGCGCTATATAAATGTAATGCATTATTATTATAATTATTATTATTATATTTTATCTAATACAGATGCTCCAGGACTTATGTTGCTTCGACCTACGATATTTTGACTTTGCGATGGTCCAAACGATGGGGGGGGAGAGGGAGAATAAGGGGGGTTGAGGGGAGAAAGAGTGGGTGAGTGGGGAGGGGAGGATATGGGGGGTTGAGGGGGGATGGAGAGGGTGAGTGGGGGGGAAGAGGGGAGTGTGGGAGGGGAGGGTGAAAGACCAATGCAGGAGAGGTTTGGGCCCTACAGGTCCACCCTTTTCTAGTATGACAATAAAACACTCTTGACGGAGTGTTATTATTCTGTTACCAATGAAACACTCTTGGCACCAAAGATACTAGAGGAACAAGATGGACCACTCTGTTGAAATTGCCTACACTGAAGTGTAGTATGCAAAGGAGCCATTTTAGTAAGCAAAACCCGCCGTTTGCTATGCCTCTTGCAGTGTAATCAGTGTTCTGGGGGAACAGTATGTGTGATGAAACCATTAAAATGCAGAATATATCGCATCTATCAATTCACAGATTTTGTTATTTTTCTTTTAAAATGTTTCTGCAAGTTTCTGCCTACTAAAATGGAGTCATGACATACTACGGTTTTTATAGTCGAGTGGTTATCTTGTTCCTCTAGTACCTTTGCTTGGCACATTGCACCAAAGATACTAGATTACTAAGATAGACCACTCGACTCTGAAAACCGTAGTAGGGCATGGATAAATTTCAGTGCCATTTTAGTAGGCAGATTCTGTGTTCATAACTCTCTGCGATGTCTTCGTATATAAAATGTTAGCAAACAATTATTTTTGTTCAACTTCTTGGATAAGTTGATAGTTGACATTTATAAGTTATTTCTTGAAGAGTTGCTGCTTTGTGATCTTTAAACTTTGAATGTTACTGATTGAATATTTGCACAAGAGATCCACTCTGTATCTGGCCAATTGATCATATTTAATGAACTGTCCTTCTTTGCTTTCTCTGTTAATTTTAATTTCATCTCCACGATCTGTATCTCTTTTTGTTTTATTTTAAAAAGTCATGGAACCAGAGATTAGGCAGTTGCAAACAATAGAACTCTACTGTATCCACAATATAATTGAAAAGACATACCTGGAGCCAAGGAAATTTCAATTGGTGAATTGATTAGTTAAAAACCCTTGATAGCCACTAAAATTACGTGGTACAGAAGCATGAATCCAATTCAAATAGACACTGGTGGAGTAAATCACTGGGTCAGGCAGTATCTCTGAAGAAAAAGGATGGGTGATGTTTCAAGTTGGCACCCTTCTTCAGACAAGGGGGGAAGGTGAAGAGTTGGTATAAATCAGGACCTGATCTTTTCATTAGTTTGCTGATATGTGAAACAGTGCAACCCTGTATATCTCGCACTCAAAATGATGTAAATCTTGCCATGAATGACAAATAAAAAGTGTTATCCTTGTTTATGAAGTTCATTTTTGAATGATGTAAAATTGAAGGGGGTTGGTGCAATATACTGCATACCCACAAATGTGTCGTTATGTGATTTTCACATTTGAAAAATCCATAAAAAGGGTAGTGGGTAAAGATCGTGTTAATGCATGGAACTAATTTTTCACAAAAGTGAGGGTTAGCACTATATTGCACCCCCCCCAATTATATGTTAAATTCAAGAGAACCATGTGCTGAGAAGTGTGCGCATGACTGATTTTTTCACACACACACGCACGCACGCACACACACACAACCCCACCCCCCCCTAATTAGAGGAAATCACAATAAAGAACCTAGATATATATAGCTCAGAGCGACTCCTGACGCTCCGCCTCAACACCACCGCAGGCCCAGTCACCTTTGTCAGCGTGTATGCCCCGACACTGTCCTCCACATCAGACACAAAGGACGAGTTCTACGAGAACCTCCCATGCAGCATCCCCAGCAAGGAAGAACTTGTTCTCTTGGGCGACTTCAACGCCAGAGTGGGCGTAGACCACAAATCATGGTCTTCCTGCCTTAGGCAGTTTGGTGTGAGAACGGACAGCGACTGCTCGAGCTGTGCACTTACCATGACCTGTGCATCGCCAACTCGTACTTCCAGACAAAGCCCCAGCACAAGGTTTCCTGGAGGCACCCACGCTCAAAGCACTGGCATCAACTGGATCTGATCCTAGTCAGACGTGCCCCCCTCAAGAACGTTCTCCACACACGCTCCTACCACAGTGCGGACTGCGACACAGACCACTCCTTGGTGTGTTGCAAGATCAGGCTGCAACCAAAGAGGTTCTACCGTACCAAGAAGCAGGGGAAACC
The DNA here is from genome assembly GCF_053455715.1 of Rhinoraja longicauda. Classification (NCBI taxonomy): domain Eukaryota; kingdom Metazoa; phylum Chordata; class Chondrichthyes; order Rajiformes; family Arhynchobatidae; genus Rhinoraja; species Rhinoraja longicauda. The sequence goes on from NC_135970.1 coordinate 18,586,357, forward strand.
CCGCATCGATGTCAGCAAGATGCCCCATCCAGACCTCGTGCAACAGTTTGCAGAGGCTTTTGAGAGAGAACTTGGCACTTCGTGTCCTGGAGACTCTGCAACAGAGAAGTGGGAAACTGCAGGACACCATGCACACAGCCTTGGCTAGCTTTGGGAAGAAGTTCTCAAAGATACACGACTGCTTTGAGGCCATTTCGACCGAGATGACTCCCATCATCGAAGCCAAGCGCGCCGCCCTAGCCGAGTACAAGCGGTCAGCCAACGAGAAAAACCTGCAGATCCTCAGGGCTGCCAGGAGCAAGGCTCAACAGACTGCCAGGCGGTGCGCCAATGAGTACTGGACACAGCTTGGTGAGGACATCGAGACGGCTGCCATAACAGGGAGCATCAGAGGAGTGTACAATGGCATTAAGAAGGCACTGGAACCTGTCCAGAGCAAGACAGTGCCCCTCAAATCCTCCACTGGGGAAGTAATCACAGACAAATGCCAGCAGATGGAGAGATGGGTGGAACACTACTCCGACCTCTACTCGAGAGAGAACAGTGTCCCCCTCAGCCCTTGACGCCATCGAGTGCCTGCCGACCATGGATGAGTTAGACGGAGAGCCGACGGTAGAGGAGCTCAGCAAGGCCATTGACAGCCTGGCCTCAGGCAAGGTCTCAAGCAGCAATGGGATTCCCCCTGACCTGATCAAGCATTGCAAGACTACCTTACTGCTTCCTTTGCATGAAGTCTCACACACACAAACACATTCATACATATATATATATATATATGTATATAATATGTATATATATGTATATATATGTATATATATGTATATATATGTATATATATGTATATATATGTGTATATATGTGTGTATATGTGTGTATATGTGTGTATATATGTGTATATGTGTGTATATGTGTGTATGTATGTCTGTGTGTGTCTGTGTGTGTGTGTGTGTGTGTCTCTGTGTGTGTGTCCGTGCGTGCGTGCGTGCGCGCGCGCTCGCGTAGGTGTGTGTGTACGAGGCAAGATAGAGATAATTAGATCTAAGTTCCTTCTCATGGAATAGAAGCAACTTTGATTTAAAGCAACGCTCTATTTCTCTCATCTTATTTTTCACATGATGTAAATTTAACACAAATTTAACACACATATATATATATATATATATGAATGTGTGTGTTAAATTTGTGCAGAGTGTGTGTTTGAGCAATACAAAGGAAACTGCACAAAAGAGGGCTGGGGAGGAAGGATGGGAGAATGGGCAGAAACACTAAGAAATAATAAATTCAGAATAATTAAGCGGGGCAAAACATTTAAAAATAAAAATAACAACAAAATGTGAATTGATAGATGAGATATATCCTGCATTTTAATGGTATCATCGCACATACTTATTACACTGCTGGAGGCATAGCGTAACGGCTGGTTTTGCCTACTAAAATGGCGGCCGTTCCGCTCCTTTGCGTACTACACTTCAGTATAGGCGATTTAATCGGAGTGGTCCATCTTGTTCCTCTAGTATCTTTGCATTGCACCGTGACAGGTTCTCCGACATAGGGAATATCGCGAGAACTTCCAGCTCCGAGAACTTAGAGAGGGGCGGGGCTAATGCGTCATTTCGAATGTTGGTGCGTCACCGAGCGCTACGTTGTGATTGGCCAGCGCTGTAACGGCCGCTGAATTTGAACGTTTCAAAGACGGCAGGTGGCGCGCGCTGACCAGGAGCGGCGGTTTCCTTGTGTCCCGTCCCCGTCCTTGTAGCTGATCCGCGGCCCACCCCAGCTCCGTCCCTGGACTCTCCCGGTGAGTCGCTCCGTGATGTGGAGCGGGGGGGTTGGGGTGACGAAGCGCGACCGCTGGATGCACCGGGCTGCCGACACACCGTCCCTCGGCTGGCCACCGGGCCGCTGCAGAGACGCTGAACGGAGCCGCGGTTGGATCCGGCAGCGGGGTCCAAGCACGCTGACTGAAAAGGAAAATTGTTTCCTTCGTACTTTTCTTCCATCTCTAATGCTAGCCTATCTAAACATAGGCACAAAATGCTGGAGTAACTCAGCGGGACTGGCAGCATCTCTGGAAGGGAGGAATGGGTGACGTTTCGGGCCGAGCCCCTTAGTTTATGGCTCTCATAAATGAGTTGATCAATGCGGTACCAGCTAATGATTCTTTCCTTGGGGATGCGCCATTCCTTAGATGGGCCCAACTTGCAAAGTTTATTCTGCATCCCAGGATAACCGTTCTTACTTATTTGCTGCACCCGAATGTTAACCTTTTGCTTCATGTACTAGCTTGGATGGGACATCTTGGTCGGCAGGGACGATTTGGGCTAATGGCTCTGCAGTGTGTGAGACTCGTCTCTATGACGATGACAATAATGCCCAGATCCCTCTGCAATCTCTCTCCATTCAGATAATAGTCTGTCTTTGGCTTCTTCCAGACTGCTTGCTTCGTCGCAACTTTATATATCCTGAAAGTATATACGCCCTGAAACGTACAGGATGCTTATTCAGGTTCTGCCGCACCCATTTTTGCTTCTCGACACCTCCCATTGCATTTCACTTGATTACAAACCTTTGTAGTTCTGTCCCTCTCCCTCTCCCTTCCCAGTTATTCCAATGTCTCCACCTTTATCCCTTCTTTGTCCCTGACATCAGTCTGAAGAAGTGTAGGAAAATAACTGCAGATGCTGGTACAAATCGAAGGTATCACAAAATGCTGGAGTAACTCAGCGTGTCATGCAGCATCTAGGGGAGAGTGAATGGGTGACGTTTCGGGTCGAGACCCTTCTGTCTGAAGAAGGGTCTCGACCTGAAACGTCACCCATTCCTTCTCTCCAGAGATGCTGCCTGACCCGCTGAGTTACTCCAGCATTTTGTGATATCTTCGATTTGTACCAGCATTTGCAGTTATTTTCCTATTTAATTGATTTAGGATCAGTTCCTGTGGATTGGAGGATAGCTAATGTTATCTAACTTTTCAAGAAAAGAGCGAGATAGAAAACGGGGAGTATAAGAAAATAACTGCAGATGCTGGTACAAATCGATTTATTCACAAAATGCTGGAGTAACTCAGCAGGTCAGGCAGCATCTCCGGAGAGAAGGAATGGGGACGTTTCGGGTCGAGACCCTTCTTCAGACTGTTTTCAGGGGGGAGGGACAAAGGAAGGATATAGATGGAGACAGGAAGATAGAGGGAGATCTGCGAAGGAGGAGGGGAAGGGAGGGACAGAGGAACTATCTAAAGTTGGAGAAGTCGATGTTCATACCACTGGGCTGCAAACTGCCCAGGCGAAATATGAGGTGCTGTTCCTCCAATTTCCTGTGGGCCTCACTATGGCACTGGAGGAGGCCAATGACAGAAAGGTCAGACTGGGAATGGGAGGGGGAGTTGAAGTGCTCGGCCACCGGGAGATCAGTTTGGTTAATGCGGACCGAGCGCAGGTGTTCAGCGAAGCGATCGCCGAGCCTGCGCTTGGTTTCGCCGATGTAAATACGTTGACATCTAGAGCAGTGGAAGCAATAGATGAGGTTGGAGGAGGTGCAGGTGAACCTTTGTCTCACCTGGAAAGACTGTTTGGGTCCTTGGATGGAGTTGAGGGGGGGGGGGGGGGGGGTAAAGGGACAGGTGTTGCATCTCGTGCGGTTGCAGGGGAAAGTGCCCGGGGTTGGGGTGGTTTGGGTAGGAAGGGACGAGTGGACCAGGGAGTTACGGAGGGAACGGTCTCTGCGGAACGAAGAGAGGGGAGGGGATGGGAAGATATGGCCAGTGGTGGGGTCCCGTTGTAGGTGACGGAAATGTTGGTGGAAAACGGGGAATTGCAGACCAGTTAGCCTGACATTGGGTGGTGGGGAAGATGCTGGAGTTAATTATTAAAGAAGTAATAATGGTGTATTTGGATAGCAGTAAAAGGACTGGTCCAAGTCAGCATGGATTTATGAAGGGGAAATCCTGCCTGACTGATCTGGAATTTTTTGAGGATGTGGCAAGTAAAATGGATGAAGAAGAGCCAGTGGATGTAGTGTATCTGGACTTTTAGAAAACCTTTAATGTCCCACACAGGAGATTAGTGGGCAAAATCAGAGCACATGGTATTGCGGGTAGGGTATTGACACGGATAGAGAATTGGTTGGCAGACAGGAAACAAAGAAACAGAAAATAGGTGCAGGAGTAGGCCATTCGGCCCTTCGAGCCTGCACCGCCATTCAATATAATCATGGCTGATCATCCAGCTCAGTAACCTGTACCTGCCTTCTCTCCATACCCCCTGATCCCTTTAGCCACAAGGGCCACATCTAACTCCCTCTTAAATATAGCCAATGAACTGGCCTCAACTACCTTCTGTGGCAGAGAATTCCACAGACTCACCACTCTCTGTGTGAAGAAATGTTTTCTCATCTCGGTCCTAAAAGACTTCCCCCTTATCCTTAAGCTGTGACCCCTGGTTCTGGACTTCCCCAACATCGGGAACAATCTTCCCGCATCTAGCCTCTCCAACCCCTTAAGAATTTTATATGTTTCAATAAGATCCCCCCTCAGTCTTCTAAATTCCAGCGTATAAGCCTAGTCTATCCAGTCTTTCTTCATATGAAAGTCCTGCCATCCCAGGGATCAATCTGGTGAACCTTCTCTGTACTCCCTCTAAGGCTAGAATGTCTTTCCTCAGATTAGGAGACCAAAACTGTACACAATACTCTAGGTGCGGTCTCACCAAGGCCCTGTACAACTGCAGCAGAACCTCCCTGCTCCTATACTCAAATCCTCTTGCTATGAATGCTAACTAACATACCATTCGCTTTCTTCACTGCCTGCTGCACCTGCACGCTTGCTTTCAATGACTGGTGCACCATGACACCCAGGTCACGTTGCATCTCCCTTTTTCCTAATTGGCCACCATTCAGGTAATACTCTGCTTTCCTGTTCTTGCCGCCAAAGTGGATAACCTCACATTTATCCACATTATATTGCATCTGCCATGCATTTGCCCACTCTCCTAATCTATCCAAGTCACTCTGCAGCCTCCTAGCATCCTCCTCGCAGCTAACACTGCCACCCAGCTTTGTGTCATCCGCAAACTTAGAGATATTGCATTCAATTCCCTCGTCCAAATCATTAATATATATTGTAAATAACTGGGGTCCCAGCACTGAGCCTTGCGGTACCCCACTAGTCACAGAATAGGAATAAACATGTCCCTGTCAGAATGGCAGGCAGTGGCGAGTGGAATGCCGCAAGGGTTGGTGCTGGGGCTGCAACTATTTACAATATAAATGATTTAGATGAAGGAATTAAAAGTAACTCAGCAATTTTGCAGATGAAAGTTTATTTCCCACTCCAGCTTGAAATTTAACTGGGTATTGAAATGATTCATTTCTGTCCACGCAAACTGTTAGTTTTTAAACTAATTTTTTGTAATTCAGGGACACCATTGGCTTCCACAACAGCAATCGCAATGGTGGACACTGATAACATGCTGAAGCAATTTGGTGATGAACTCAATGCCGTCTTAGACAATTTCAAAGAAAATACAGTATGGCTGAAGGAAATCCAGGAGGAGGCCAAGAGGATGTTTCTCAGGTAAAATTGGGCTGGGATATGGCGAACATGAACTTTGCAACTAAACCTCTTTGTTGGAAAGGCAGTCTGGTAGCAAAAATGAAAGCAGAAGATTGCTCCCCTTAAAAGTGATGCTGAACAAGATGACTGTTCAAGATTGCTCTCTGAATCTGTATGGATCTGGAGGTTTAGTTTACTTTAGAGATACAGGTAGAGGGAGAAATTCAGATTAATTTTGAGATGATTTCTATTTTTGGAATATATGTTGTATCTAGTAGGGCAAGATCACTCTGATAATAGTCTGTCTGCTCTTGTATACATGAGCTGAGTGTAAGACAAGAACCTCCAATAGCATTTTCAGCTTGTGTGCTCGCATTGCAAATATATAATTCAGGGGGACCTTTCATCACATTCAAAATATCAAAGTAATTAATATAATTGAGCTATTGAATTTGTAATGAATCACCTGCTGTTATCGTTGATCTTAAGATTATAAATATTTTATATAGTTTATATAGATTGAGTTTGGGAGATTCTATCGAGAGGGTCTCAAAGAGAACGTCTGTTTCTCCTGATCAATAAAATATTTTGTATCAACCAGCTTCAGCCTCTGGGTGGGTTAGTTTACAAATCACAACATGCATGTCTGGATGAGTTGGGCTGAATCACATATTTCTGAGCTGCATGACTGATCCAGAACTTGAAGTTGTGCTGATATGGTTTATGAACTGCACCAAAGTTCAGATGAAATATTCAGCATCATTATTTTAATAGTTTAAAGAATAGCAATGTTATTATTGTATTGCAGCAATTTTCTTTTTGATTTGGAATAATAAAATCACTAACACCGTATTCACTCTGTCCATTATAGAATCACACATTTCATTCCAATGAATGTGATTATAAGGTCCTCTTTGATGTCATTTACAAAATATTTTTCAGTGATTTTAGTGCAGAGCCGGAATTGATGCCAAAAACTCCTTCAGAGAGAAAACGTCGTAGAAGGCGGCCATCTGTGGCCAATGGTAGCAATAAGAGGTAAGGATAATAATAATAATAATAATAATATTCATTTATTGTCATTGCAACGATTACAACGAAATTAAAAAATAGCCAATCCTGACGGTGCGTAAAAACATATATGCAATAAATGCAAAAACAAATAAATACAATTATATTAAGTACAAAAGATTTTTTAACAGTGTTGCCTAGTGCAGAAGGTAGTGTTCAGTTCTCGTATGGCCCTGGGGTAAAAACTGTTCTTAAGTCTGTTTGTTCGGGATTTGATCGACCTGAAACGTCGACCAGAGGGCAGATGAACAAACAGACGGTGGCCGGGGTGGGATGGATCTTTTATTATTTTGCCTGCTCTACTGAGGCAGCGTAGGCTGAACAGGTGCTCCAGGGAGGGCAGTGAGCAGCCGATGATCTTCTGGGCCGTCGTGATGACCCTCTGAAGGGCCTTCCTGTCCTTTTCTGAGCAGCTGGCATACCATGTATGCCAGCACACTCTCGATGGAGCAGCGATAGAAGGACATCATGAGCTTCTCTTGCAGGTTGGTTTTCCTGAGGATCCTCAGGAAGTGGAGTCTCTGCTGTGCCTTCTTTACTGTGGTGATGGTGTTGGTAGACCAGGTAAGATCCTCTGCGATGTGCGTACCCAGGAACCTGAAAGCGGGTACCCTTTCCACACAGACCCCATTGATGTAGAGTGGGTCGTATTCTACACTGGTTTTCCTGAAGTCAATTATAAGTTCCTGTGTTTTGGAGGAGTTCAGGACAAGATTGTTCACTGAACACCATGCTGCCAGCCTTTGGATTTCATCCCTATAGGCTGTCTCATCTCCTCCTGAGATGAGTCCAACCACAGTCGTGTCATCCGCGAACTTGATGATGGTGTTGGTGGGATGGGTGGGGGCGCAGTCGTGAGTGTAGAGGGAGTAAAGGATGGGGCTCAACACACAGCCCTGTGGTGAGCCGGTGGTCAGTGTAATGGTGGAGGAGAGGTGAGGGCCTATTTTGATGGTCTGGGGGCGGTTGGTCAGGAAGTCCTTGATCCATTGGCAAATGGTTTGGGAAAATCCAAGGTCAGAAAGTTTGGTGACCAGTCTGCTCGGGATGACTGTGTTAAAGGCAGAGCTGAAGTCGAGGAAGAGCATCCTCACATAGCTCCCCTGGTGTTCAAGGTGGGTCAGTGCAGTGTGAAGAGCAGTGTCGATGGCATCCCCTGTAGACCTATTTGCTCTAGGCAAACTGGTATGGGTCGAAGGTGGGTGGGAGGCTGGCTTTGATGTGCTGCAGGACCAGTCTCTCGAAGCACTTTGTGATGACCGGTGTGACAACGATGCTCAATTGTAGGAGATACAGGTTAAATCCATTATTCATCTGATTTATCGCCTAATCTCTCATCTTTTTCTGAAAGGTTAAATTTTACCTTCTTCCTTAAGGCTGAATCCTTTCTGGGTTTCAAAATAATCTGCTAGCTATAAGATGAGTTTGGAATAGGACATTTTAATTACTTTTGTTATGTGGGATGATCAGATGCCATTATATCAGCAAAAAGAATGTGGTGGGGAATCTCCCATATTTGTGTTTTTTGTTATATTGGGTATACTGGTCAGTACAGTTTTGCTGAGTATTTTCCTTGCATCATACCTACGCTGGATTTTATATGATGGGTGAGCAGCCAAGTAATAATCAAAATTTACATTTGGGCATACGTTGGTGATCAGAGTCCTGCTTTGTGCACAACAATGATCCAATTTTGAACGTTTTTCCCTCCATTTTTATGATTGGACTTCAACATTTCAATATCGTCAAACTCTGTTTGCTCTGGACAGTGTAGTGATTGTTCAAGAAAATATATAAAATATTCTGGTTTAAAAAATATCTTGGGTAACTGTAATTTAATTTGTTGAAATAGATCAAATATATTTAATATTGAGTCCTAATGCAGAGTTTTGACAGTTTCTCCCCTTTCCTGCAGATGCTGTTCAACCCGCTTCTTTCAGCAGATTGTTGGACTAAACACTTTAATCAGTTTACACCTTGCCTATCAGTTAAAAATGGCAAATGTCCCACTGTTTGCTAATTATGTTGATCTGTACAAGTTAAAATCTTAAATTGTAAGGCATTTTAAAATATACTTAGTGTATTTTATTATTCAAAGACCAACAAATTTAGAGCCTTTTGAAAGGGCTGCCATAAGGTTTTAATTATTTGGTGGGTCCACATGCTTTGAGCAGAGAGGAACACAAGATTCTGGAGGTTTCTCGTGAATCATCTAGTTATTCAGTTGTTTCAATTATAATATTCCTGCAGGTTTTCTAAAAGCAGAAAAAATTTAAGGAGTTCTGCAGCTCGGGAAATGAAGGTCGGATGTGGACTCTTTAAGGAAGATGAGTGTGCCAGCAGTAAAGCTGTGGAGCAGGCACAACCAATGTGCTTGACACGAGCAGCAACACGTGCAGCAAAAAGATCAAATCAAGAAAATGAAATAAACAGCAGTTCTTCTTTTGTTCCACTTGATGATAGAATGCCTTTGGTTATATTATCACTAAATGACTGTCAGAGGAGTGTGGAATTGCGCCATAAATATGAAATGGCAAATTCACACCCGACTCCACTCGCTTCTGAAGATGTCAAGTTATCTACCAAGGCATGCAAGGTAATGTTTGATCCTCCGCGTGAAGCTGCTTTGGAAATATTGTGTCCTGCTGCCATGGTTGAGGTTGCTACTAGCCCAAATCGCTCAGCAACCAAAGTGAAAATAGCACAGCCTGCTACTTGTGGAGAAAATGGAATGGAGCGGGTATCTGCTTTAATTGTCCAGGAGTCGAATAATGTCATAGAGGTGTCAGCGGATGATGAGGACTGTATCGCTGAAAGTGAAAATAAGGCTCTCCGCAGATCAGTGCGAAAAAGCGTTGCCAGTCGTCGGTCCAAGAGAGGTAGTGTTCGGACTGCAGTGGTACAGGCGGCCATGAGGAAATCATCACGCAAAAGGTCCAGACTTGCAAGGAAGGATATGCTTGAAACCATTACTTCCAGCTGTGAGTATCACATCTACAAGACCATTACTATATTTTTACATTGCATCTAACAATGGGTCATGATAGATTTAAATATCAGAAAGAAGTAATGTAGTGCAATAGAATCACATTTTGACAGCAAAATATTAATTCACAAATTTGTTGACTTGATCAGAACAATGGTAGAGTATCTGACATTTCCCCAAAATCTGTAGTGAGTTTCACATCTGGTTATTATGGTAAGAACTTTGTCGAACAGGATTAAGAAACAGTGACTGGAGTCCTTTGGTATGAAGAAACTGTCAAATAGCCTTATCTTGTCTAGTGGCTGAAAGGGAAGGGGTAGCTGGTAATTTAAGAGATTATTTCATTTCTATCTGTCATTCGGCAACTTTAGTGTAGCTGCAATTTGCACAGATGTAATATATTCAAATTAGTCTTTTGCATTTTGTAGTAGGTGATGTTTAGGACCTACCTTAATACACTGCAGTCTACTTGGTGTATTGATTCCCTCACCCCCTTTTTACTAAATTAACACCATCACTCTCACAAAATAAATAACTCCCTCACCTCTTGGTATATCTTTTTTCTCCCCATCCCTTATCTTAATGCTTTAATGTAATTTTAAGATGCTTTGTAATTGCAGTAAACCACCTCACTCTTCTTGCACTAAAGCCAAAAGTTCCATTATTACTGTAATTGCATATTACTTCACAGATATACAGAAATATTACTAAATGCTAACATTTATTTGCTGCAAATATGTGCAATTTCATCAGGCCTGTATATATGGCACAATATATATCTTTTAACACTTTTAAATGTTGAAATTCTTTACTCTTGGGGAGAAGGATAGGGCAGATAATTTTTATGAACTTCTCTGGCCAAATTGACGGAAAACATGTTCAGTGGTGAATTTATTGGTTAGTCAGGCAGGGTTGGCTTGGGAAGCAGCTTTTCTTTCAATTGGTAATTTGTTGCTGATGTGCAGTGCCACAGTAAAGCACGGTCCACAGCAATATAGCACCTAGAGATGATTTTGAATCTAGATTGTAGAAGATCAAACCATTTCAGAAATGATTTGGCTTTTTGGTATTCAGCCCATGTACAATTTTATTTCTGTAATATGCTTTCCTCTTAGATCAAAATTGCAATGACAAGTTAGGAGGTGGTGAGAAAGAATGGTAAGAAATTTACTTGAAATTCTTATCTCTGCTCAGTGGATTGAATGAATGAATACTTTATTGTCACATTTGACAAGTCACAGTGAAATTCTTGCTTGGAGTCTGATCATGTATAGTTCTGTAATGTGTTGGGTAAAGAAAATGTGTCTTTACCAGAAATCTATTGAAAATTGATTTTTTGAAAGATACTGCATGGAAACAGGCCTTTTAACCCAACGGGTCCATGCTGACCATCAATCCCCCATTCATATTGGATCTGTTATCCACTCCCTACACATTAGGAGCAATTTACAGAGGCCAATTAATCTACCAACCCGCACATTTTTGGGGGAAGTGGGAGGAAACCGAGGCACCTGGAAGAAACGCACACGGTAACAGGGAGAACATGCAAGCTCCACACAGGCAGCACCCACGGTCAGAATCGAACCTGGGTTCCTGGTGTTGCAAGACAGCTATTGGTGTGGTCAGATCAGAACCCTGGCAGAATGGGCAATGTATTAATTAATACCTGTTAAAGCACGACTGTTTCATATTTACTGTAGATTAAATAATTTTTCTTTAGCTTAATTATACATATAAAAATTGGTTTAAGTACAAAATGGATACTTTTAATCAGTGACAGTGAGTAACTGGATGTCAATTGGCTGAAAATGTGTGTCTGTGTGTGTGTGTGTATAAAATATTCTGGTTATATTTGAAATAGTAGTTCTCATTAAAAAAATTACGTGGTATTCAGCTTTTCAACGTATCCAAATGAATCAACTTCAGCATTTTCAAAACCCCTTAAAGGATAATGAATCAACAAAATCACAGAAGATTCATTCATCCAGATCAGAGCCAGCATTGTGTGCCATACTGGTGCTAATGCATTGATTTATTGCACAGCTTAAAAGCAAAACATCTAAATGTGCCTGTGAGGTTGTATAACGGCTTTCTACTAATCACATTTTTTGGCGTTACTTGGGCAGGAATACTAAAGTTGTCCATGATTTTTCTGCTTATGAAAGGGAAAATTACACCCTCTGTATTGCTAAATTGGTGTCATTGAAAAGTCAAAATCCAAAGTTACAGAGTGCTGCGTTGGAAATTTGGCAACATTTATTTTAATTATTACAGTGTTGAAGTAATTTCTACCATTCCGCCTGAACTTGAGCAGCCACAGGAGGAGAAACAGTCAGATGTATTAGTAAGTACAAAATTGATCTTTTTAATCTTCTTCTTACTTCTTAAGCCCTTTGCTCCTCTAGGGAACATAGGTCATTGACAAATGTCCTCCACCTCACTCGGTTGTTGGCGGCTCTTTTGAGCCCACTCCCAGACATTTCTGCCTGGACACCTCTTCTCCGGCTGTTTTTAATAGCAGGCATTTTTTTGGCTTCATTTTCATTTTGTTGTTAAAACATGCAAAATATTCCTTCCACCAGATTCCGGACAATCAAAATAGGAGGTACACGAGGAGTACTGCAAAATCTGCCTTCATTAATCAGGAGAATGGGCTGAAATCTGCTAAGCCGCAAAGAAGTTCACGAAGTATCCAGAGAAGCGGTTTGTAATTTGGTTCATTTCACACCTTTCTTTTCTTCTGATTAAGCTCCATTCAATTTTGTGATACCTTCTCGTCATATTGTTTAAAAACCACTTTAGAGATTAAACCTCAAATGGGAAGGTGTTTCTATCTCCTATAACAAAGATTTGTACAATCCATTTCTGCAATGAACCATGTAGGGACAGTGACGATATTTCCATTTTGATAATAAGTAAAGGATGCCTTTGGCCCAAGTATAAGAATCAACTGTGGTCGGAAAAGTTGGTTTGCTTCAAGTGGAAACAGGTTTAAAATTCATTATTGTATGCATCAAATCCAGCTATGCCATTTCAATTATGTAGTATACTGAATGTGGGTAAAAGTACAATAAGATACGAAACATTTCTGTATAAATGATTTTAAATGGAATACTGGCATCTGAGTTGGTTTCAACAGGTTCTTTGACATTATGTGGCAATTTGAAAGATTGAATTTTTAATAATAGTTCTACAGATTAGGAGATCTCAGTCTCAATCCTTGCTGTGATGGGTGACTGTCAATGATGAGCAACCTTTATTAAAAGTAGATTTTAAAAAAACCCTCTATCACTATTGGAGTGCAACTTGACATTTAAGTAAGTTTTATTGAAAATATCTGCCCACAGTAGAAATTGAGCATTGAATGAATTTTTCTGCACTTGACTTTTGATATTTTGATAAATGGTGGTAGTTTGTTTGGATCAGACAGCAATAAAAAGGAGCAGAAGAATGAACAAAGATGCCTTATAAACTTTAAGGTTGCCTGAAGCACTGCTGCCATATTGTTAAGAAGCACTTATTTGCTTTTGTTTTAAATACAGACAACAGCGATTCTGATAAATCAAGCTCTTCAGATGGCCAAAGTGCTTGGTAAGTATACCTTTTGTCACTGAAACTCCATTATTAGCTTGTTGCCTCCAAACACTAAAACATGTGGGTGTTTAGGGGAACAAAAACTGCTATAATATTATCCACAATTCTCAAATGCTCCAGGAGGTAATTCGTTACAATCTTGAACTGGTGAGGAATGAGGTATTGATTTGTAGAGGAATGTATAACTGCGGATACAATGGTTCATGGTTCATTGGAGTTTTTGTTCCCATAATTTATTGTACAAAGAGAAAGAGATGAGATTTACAATGAAAGCACTGCAGTATTACTTATCTTCCATACTCTACATGCATAAATAGGATGTGAAACTCCTGCATTCACTTGTGTTCTTTTCCATATAAATTATGTGATGATCAAAGAAAGGCCCCAGTTTTGTTAAATTGACTGCTCTAGGCTGAAAGTGCAGTTGCAAATATTTTTTTTAACTCCAATTAGCATTTTCATTAAAGCAGGATTGGATCACACATTGACTAACTTATTTGCAGAACTAACTGTATTATTTATTAGGCGGAAGCGAAGTTACAAGACTGCAGTGACAAATGTGGACAATTGGTCTGAGGAACGGGAAAAGGAGGTTTCTCCGCCAAAGAAGAAAACTACTCCGCCACATGTTGCAACCAACAAGGTGTGTACAAAACATTCTCGCCTAGGAGCTCGGGCTCTGGTTTGCCATGCGGATAGAGATTCTGTTCAGTTTTCTCTCCTGTAGCCTACCCATTCTTGAATTTGAACTTTCAATCCTGATTCACTAATGCTTTCCCCTGGACTTGGCCCATGAGATCCAATTCCTGCTCCTTTAACTCTATTCCCTTTCTAGTTTTTTAAATGTTCAAATTGTGACATTCTTCATTAGTATTCAGCCAGATAATTCAGCATCAGTCCCTTCATCTTTCCCTCACTGTTTCTTGCACGGAAACAGGCTCTTCAGTCCACTGTGGTTGCATCAGTCATGATGTCAATTTAACTAATCCTATATGCTTGCAGATGGTGCATATCCCTCTATTCTCTGCCCCTTGTCTAAATACTAAACATTGGTATCATATGTTTCTACCAACTTCCCATGCATTGTCTTTCTGTGATAACAAAAAAATGCATCACGCATCTTTTTAAACTTTCCCCTCATCATAAAACAATGCTCTCTAGTATTTGACTTTTCAACTGGAAAAAGATTATCCACCCAATCTATGGCTAGGCGATTATAATGACGTATAGCTGCATCATGATGTCCCAACATTTGCACTCTGTACCCTTTCGAGTGAAGGCAAATGTGCCAAAAGCCTTGTTCACCAACCTGGACCGCCACTTTTAGCAATCCATGCACCTATGCCCTGGATTGATCTGCCAAGGTGCAATGCCACACATTCATCAGATTTAATTCCTTTCACCATTCTTTGGCCCAACTGATCTTTCCTGTGGCAAACTTGAATATCTTTCCTCGCTGTCCACTATATAACCAATTTTGCTGTCAGCTGTAAATTTACTAACAATGCAACTACATTGTCATCCAATTGTAGATAACTAGCAGCAGTGAACCCAGCACTGACCCTTGTGACACTCCACTGGTCACAGGCTTCCAGTCAGAAAAGCAACTCTTTACAACTACCCTTTGGCTACTGCCTCCAATCCAATTTTGAATCTAATTGGCTGACTCACCTTGGATTCCATGCGATCTAACCTTCCAGACTAGTCTAGTGTGTGGGACTTTGTCAAAAGCCTTGCTCAAGTCCATGTAAACAGCATTCATTGCCCTACTCTGCTCTCATCAATCCTCTTGGTGACCTATTTTTAAGAACAAAATTCATCAGGTTTGTGAGATACCATTTCTCACACACAAAGTCATACTAACTATCCCAAATAAGTCTGTTAATCAAAATGCCGGGTGACCTGTCCCTAAGAATCCCCTTGAATTCTTTATTATCACTGACGTCAGGCTCTCTGTAGTTCCCTGGCTTGTCCTTGTTGCCCTTAAATAATGGTACAACGTAAGCCACTCTCCAGTCTTCTTCCAGATGATGCAAGTATCTCTACAAAAGCCTCTGCAATTTCCTTGCTAACTTTCCACAAGGTCTGAAGATGCATTTGGTCAGGTCTTGGGGATTTATCCACCTTAATGTGCTTTAATACTGTGAATACCTCCTTTGGTAACTTGTATATGATCTAAGACATAACTGCTATGCCTGATTTCCTTAGCTTCCATGGTATTCTTGCCAAACAGAAATATTCAGTTAATATCTCCCATTTAATATTTCCCACATCTCATGGTTCTGCACAAAGGCAGCCATGCTGATCGTTAGGGGGATGTGCTTTCGCCAGCCACCCTTTTACTGTGAATACACTTGTAGATTCTGTTAGGATTTTGCCTTCCAGCCCTGTTTCATGCCTTTTTGCCATTGTAAATTGTGGACTTTTTGCTTGAGGGAAGCGATTAGCGTGGTGAAGAAAGGATTAGCAAAGCGAGTGTGCTGGTTAGGTAATGATCTTTCTAATGGGGTCAGGATTGGTTGGGCATCTCCTTGCATCCATGACATAAAGATGCAAATCTTCATCAGGTGGATAGTGAGGGGGGGGGGATTGAGGGAGAGAGAGAGAGAGAAACACTGCAACAGGAAGAGAAACACTGCAATGAATATAAAATCATCTAAAAAAAAAAATCCCCCAAAAATAGGAATTGCCTTTTTTCAACAACGCTATCTATTCTGATGTCTGTATTGAAACCTAAGAAAAATGGCCAGTTCTAAGAGCGAGTGCAAAGGGTAATAAAAAAAACACAGATGGCCAACAGTCATTGTCAGGTTCTTAGTTTTTGAAACTGAATAAGAGTCACAAAGGGGGCCTTTATTTAAATAGTTCAGTTCCATTGAGTAAAGTTGGATGAAGGCAAGTTGAAGGCACTCCAATCCAATGAAAAGAGTGGTAAAAAGATCAGTTCATAACCCAGAATCTCATTGTAAGGACAGATCTCTGTAGACAAGTACATAGTCATTTAGTATCTGTCATCCAAAAAAAACAAAATTTTCCTGTTAGTTCTTTGGCTCTTAGAATTTCACTTGTTTCTTTCCAGAGTGTTTATTTCCATTTATTAGCTGCCAGGCAATCTTCAATGGTGTTGGTCTTTATATTCCTTTTATTTCGTAAATGCAATATTTTGTAATCTGGGGCAATATATGTGAGAATTCCCTTTAAATACCTTTATATTTATCCAGTCTGGCTCATTTGAGTTTACAGCAAAGATTTCCTTTTGCAGATTGTTCGACCAAAGCACAATAGTTTCCTCCATACAGTCCAGAAGAATCATTATCTGATGACTCCTGTTTCTGTTAGTCGTACTGTGGTGAAGTCCTTCATTAAACGTAATACTCCGCTGAAAGTTGACCCCAAGGTATGTGTGCATTGTGCCCTCTGTATTCTTGGTATACATGAATTAAAAAATGCAAAATTTCAAAACTCTTTACCTTTATAATATCTATGGGCCTTAGACTTCCATTTGGCCTCTTGATCCTGAATTTATTTGCCTCAAACCCAGTAACTGCAGCCAAGGGGTTTGATTAATTTCTGAAATATCTGTACCTATTCCATTTCTCTTTTTCCCCCAAACATGATAGTGTTTGGTCATCTGCCGTAACATTTGAAGTTTAGTTTAATTTACTGTCATCTGTACCGTGGTACAGTGAAAAGCTTTTGTTGTGTGCTAACCAGCCAGCTGAAAGACAATACACGATTACAATCGAGCCATCCGTTGTGTACAGATACAGAATAAAGGGAATGTAGGAGCCATTTTGCAGTTATTAGTTGTTTTTGGTTATTGATATCATTACCTTGTATTCTGCTGTAGTTTGGACACTATAGAGTTAATGCAATGTTTACGTAGGGGCTGGGCGGAGCCAGAGTACGGGCAATTGGGTACGTGCTGGCAGAGTGTGTGAGCTTGGAGGTGCTGACAGAGGGTCAGCTAGAAGCTCCGCCAAAAGATTTATCAGCCATGATGTAATCGCCTGTAAGTTTTATTAACTAGAAGATTAATACAAACTGTGTCAAAGTTATATCTGGCAATTCGTAACGATCGCATAGACTGTGGTAAGATATGGAATTTAACCTAGCAATTAATAACCAGTCGATGACAAGAGATATGCCAATATGTTTATTGCACCTTCAAATAAAGAAGACTAACTATTAAACGTCTAGGAGGATTTCTGTTATTAGTTGTTCGAGTTATTACGCTTATCGCTGACCCAGTCTATGCAAGTGGCAGCTTGGGAGCTAATTGAGATAGACAAGAAGCTGGCCGCTACAGGGAATAACGTGAATAATGTTTAGTGTAAGTCCAGTAATCCCTGATTAAAGATAGACTGAGGGTCTCCAGTGAGGTAGATAGTAGCTCAGGACTACTCTCTAGTTGTTGGTAGGATGGTTCAGTTGCTGATAACAGCTGGGAAGAAGTTGTTCCTGGATCTGGAGGTGACGTTTTCATACTTCCACACCTCTTGCTGGTGGTCTTGCCGAGGCATCTTGAGGTGCCAGCCTCATGTAGTATGTTTCTTTTAGTAACACACACGTCAAGCACTTTCCCTTTAACAAAAGGTCCCAATGTTTGAATACCTGTTGCAATTTCCGCAGCATTTCCTTCACTGGCTGATTCACCATTAAAAAAATTATCATTGCTGGGTGGCACATTGAAATGAAACACAACAATTGTATACTATCAAGGCAAGTTTCTAGCTTTCCACTGTATTTTCCAGGAACGGGAAAATGTCCGCCTGGAAAATCTTAAGAAGAAACGGGAGCAGAAAGAAGAAAGAATACAGAGAGTTGAGGAGCAGAAGAAACACAAAGTGGAAGAGTATAAAAAGTAAATGCACATGGTGTACATCTCAAATGTTCCAGGCAGTAGTTGTTACAAAATGTTGAAACAGATGTATTTTTGGAAGGGTTAATGGGTTGCCTTCACAGTGCCCGAAAGACTAAGAAAAATAAACTGTAGACCCATTAGTATAAGACAAAGTTCTGGAATCTATTATTCAGGAAGTCCTAAAAGGTTCTCCCAACCCTTCCGAATTTGGCGGAAAGTTTCTGTTTTCTTATTTCATTTCCGCCATTCCGATTTCGCCTCTCATTTTTCTGTTCAACAATCGGTAATTTCAATTTATCAATTCGGCCGCTGGGATTCTGCGAGAAATCCCCCGCGCCCAGGAATTCTCCCCGAAAATGTGGCGCCTAGGCTGGGCAAGGCAGCCAATCTCAACCTCATCGGGACTTCCATGGCCGATCGATGGGTTGAATTTGCAACCTGCGGCCAGACTCTGGAACTCCAACCAGCTATCCCCATAGCGGTCTTCCTTGGCCATTTGGATAAACCAAGCTCTGGAACCAAGAGTGCCAGAAAATCAATGGTGGAACTGTAATGAGTAAATATTAAATTTAAGTGCAAGGTCTATTTAACTATATTAATTAATTAAGACAGGGTTGAAATATAAAACACAGCAGAAAAGCCAATTACCACCTTTTTGGGCTGATTATCAATTAATGTGCAAATTTACTTCAAGTACTTCTGTATGCTTAGTCAAGTCGCATATATCAACTCTTTCTTCATGACTTAGTCATACATTTTATGACCATTGTTCTTTTATTCAATACCAAGAGAATTGGGATATGTAAGGAAAAAGCAAAATAGAAAAAACAAAACAATTTTTTCTTTGTGTTGCAAAAAGTATCTCTGTTCAATAACCTTTCTATAAATAGAAGAATATACTCATGATAGGCCTGACATTGTACATGTAGTCCAAGAACTCCAGACTGTTGAAAATAATCGTCGTCTTCACACATGAATATAGCGCAACGCAAATGCGCATTTGGTGTGTATACCTTTTTTTTGCTGAAAAGTTGCATTATGCACCATATAAATTTCGATGTTAAATTCTGAATTTTGGGCATAAATTATGAATTTGTAAAATTAAATGTTGGGAGGTCTGTAAAAGGGTAGCTGAAAAATAGTACAATATGAATTAATGAAGAAGGAATCTGGTTTAATAAATCTTCTGCAAATTGAAGTTGAATAAGACTATGCCAACTGATGTGGTTCTGATAGCTTTAAGATGATGCCAGGCAAGAGATGTCAAAACATAATATTGGGGATAATACATTAGTATGTATTGGGTGTGTTGGTCAATGGACAGAAAAAAGTAAGAATTTTAAAAAACACAGTTGGAGGAACTTGTGAGTTGAGCAGTATCAGTGGGGTGGGGGTTGTAATGGTTGAGGTTTTGTGTCAAGACCCTGAGAATGGAGAGAGAAGATAACGGGTATAAAGAGGAAAGCAGGACAGGTGAGGTCGGGGCAGTAGGTGATGGGTGGACTGTGGAATGGTGAAGGATGATTGACAGATAGAGCCATGTGGGGAGGAATTCCCTTAGCAAGCACCTTGTAACTTCCTCGCTACTCTTCCAAAGGACATCAGGGATTGTAAAAAAATACTAGAATAGGGTGGACCCATGGGCCCAAAGCTCTCCTGCATTGGTGTAGCACCCTCCCCTCACCGCCCCCCCACTCTTAGGGGCTCTCCGGCACTCACCCCCCTTCCACTCACCCACTCCATTCCCCGTTATCCCCCCCTCCTGCCCTCACCTCACCCACTCCATCCCCCCTTATCCCCCCCCCCCCACTCCAACCTCCCTTATTACCCCCTCCTGCTGTTTTTTAGCCGAAACATCATAAGTTGGGGAGCATTTGTATTAGATCACGTGGCCGATAGCGAGCTGCGGCTCGCTACAGATCGCTGCCGTTTGCACCATCACAAAGTCGAAATATAAGGAGAAATATCGGAAGTCGAAGCATGGTAATTCGGGGAGCATCTGTGTTAGATCAATGGGCCCCAACTGCGCAAGCGCGGACGTCGAAAGCAGAGGCAGGCGCGACTGACGGCCAGGGTAAATGGAAAAGTGATTTTTAAAAAAAAAGTTGATTTTTAAAGCTTAAAAAGTGAAAATTAAAAATAAAATAAAAATTTGAACCCCAGGACAGTGGTAAGGTGGGCCCAAAATTGTTGCGCTATCGTGTACCATTTTGCCTGTATTTCAAGAACAAATATAAGCACAAACCCACGTACAAGATGAGAGTTTTAGTAATATATTATATATATATATCACTGAAGTCTCACCTCTTCAGCACTGCCTTCAACCACTGAAGATCACCTCACCTTCTGTCCCCTTTCTCTGTTCGTTTACTTATTTATCTATTTATTCACTTCTCTATGTTCTAGAAATCCCTGTAAAGCGTCTTTGAGTGTTTGAAAAGCGCTATATAAATGTAATGCATTATTATTATATATCGATTGAGATAATGAATTTGATTTGTATTGATTTTTTGTGAAGATGGATTGAAAGATATTCACTAGATTAATTAGTAGTGATTTTTATTATAAAATTTTTCTATTTTACAGAAAGCGGGAAATGCATGAGAGACGTGTTTTGGAAACTCGTTCCCGAGTTCAACAGCAGGACGAGGAGAAGAAAAAGAAAATTGAGGAGAAATTTGCTCAGATTGATGGGAAGAATGCAAAGGTATGGCAATTTAGCCACTGACTTGAGAAAACCCAGATACCAAAAGAATAGGAACCATTCTTTATATTTAGTGTTCGCATTCACTTGGAAGTGATACAGATCTCCATTTCCCTTCACAGGTGCGTGAAGGAAGATTTGCTGAAGAAAACGCAAAAAAGAAACTTGCTACCAAGAGAATGGAGGAGGCGGAACTTCGAAAGCGGCAAGAAGAAGAAGCTCGGCAACAGAAGCTGCAACAGCTAGTACGGCTGAGTAGAACCACTTTCTATTCAGTCACTATTTAAATACCTATGCTTCCCTTATTACATCATATTAATTTGCCTTGGTTGCATTTGAAGCTGAGAAATCCATACCAATACCCCTCAGTTTCTATTTTGCATGAGCTAGGTTCACTTGCAGACTCATGTCCAACTTAAATAAATTAAATTTGCTTTAAATTGGGCCATTTACAAGAGGTTATTATCATTTTTATTAATTTATCCTTGCCTTAATCCCATAATCTTTGGAACAGATGTTGGTTCAACATTGCAATTTTTTCTTTTTGCAAATTCATAGGACAAGTGGACTTGAGATTAACTGTTACTTATAGGTTGTTTGCTGCAGGTTGCTCTTATGATCCAGCGGTATTAACGTGCCGTTGACAATGTGTAAAATGTGCCTATTGTGCCACAGTGGTTCCAATCCTGTTGATTAATACTCGTGTATCAGTTAACCTTGCAGGTGTTCAGTGTTAAATGCTTCAAATTCTGAAACGGGGAAATTGAGAGTAACTTTAAGTCACTGCTTACCTAAATAGGAAGAAGAACGGCAAAAATTATTGCAGCACAAGAAGGAGGAAGAGTTGGAGCGGCAGCGTAAAATAGCAGAAGCCAGAAAGCTTCAAGAACAACGACAAGCTGAACTTGAGAGAGAGCGACAGCATGAAAGGCAACTGGCAGCAGATAGGGAGAGGGCAAGGAAGAGAGAACTGGAGAATATCCAGGCAGAGAAGTATGAGTTGGTTGTCAGAGATGGATATATTGTAGATGGGTCTTTGCTCATATACTTCATTGGTAATTTGGTAATTAACTCCACTTTATATTTTCGTTGCTGGTAAATTTAAAACCTGTGCTTGTATTTTACAAATCAGACTGCTATAAACCCAGATTTTAAATTAGATATTATTCGCTGGTGCCAATGCACGCGGATCAAATTAATAAAAAATGAAATACACTTAAGAGAAATTCTAATTTCAGTGGAGTGCAATAATCAAGACAGAGTTAACTGCTGTGTTATACTTGCGTAATTGGCAAACTAGCTGATGTGTTTCAGCTCTCATTGAAGAACACTTTAAATGGGACTAGCATAGATGGTGCATCTTGGTCTTCGTGGACAAGTTGTGCTAAAGGGGCTGAATCCATGCTATATAACAAGAAGTTTTATATTTTAAATGTGGGGATTTTCATTATTTCCATTATTTAGTGAATACTGCATGGTGAAGAATATAGGCTGCCTTTCTAACGGGTAAAATTACACAATTACGGATTGTGCATTACACAAAACAGATAGGTGGCACAACAGCAGAGTTGCTGCCTTGCAGCGCTGGAGACCTGGGTTCGATCCCGACCACGGGTGCTGTCTGTATGGAATTGTACACTCTCCCCGTAACCTGCGTGGATTTTCTCTGAGATCTCCGGTTTCCACCCACGCTACAAAGACGTACAGGTTTGTAGGTTAATTGGCTTGGCATAAGTGTAAATTGTCCCTAGTGTGTGTCGGGTAGTGTTAATGTGCAGGGATCGTTGGTCGGTATGGACTTGGTTGGCCAGCGGGCCTGTTTCCATGCTGCGTCTCTAAACAAAACTAAAAAGATGGATATAGCCTCTCCTGTCAGCCTCCACATTCGCCCATAAACCCCAGGAACCTTTCTGCTTGCCCCTATCTCTGGAATATTGAAAGCAATCTAACATAGGCATTTTTACCTCCATGGTTTGTGTTTTGCCCATTTGTCTTTGTTAGTAGAGCAAATATTTCCCCAATGCAAGTAGAGACATGAATAAATGAAGAAAAAAGTTCCTTGTTTAAATTGAATCTTGATAGTTAATAGGCTCCTGATGGGTAAACTGTTACTGGAATTAGAAATTTGACTTCAATTAAATATATTGCCCAGAAACTAGTATTGTGCAGGTTGAATAGTGTGATGGTAGTTTTTATACCTTAATAAATAAAATAACGAAAAATCAAAACAAAACTATTTTTTCTTTGTTGTAAAAAGTATTTCTGTTCGATAACCTTTCTATAATAGTAGAATATACTCATGATAGGCCTGACATTGTACATGTAGTCCAAGAACTACAGACTGTTGGAAATAATAGCTGTTTTTCACACGTGAATGTAGCGCAACGCATACGCGCATTTGGCGTGCATACTTTTTGCTGAAAAGTTGCACATTGTGCCTTATGAATTTTGATGTAAAATTCTGAATTTTGGACATCAAAATTCTGAATTTGTAAAATCAAATGTTGGGAGGTCTGCATAGAATTCACTTTGAGATCCCTGGTTTGGTGCAGATTGATCCGAGTAAATTTTGTCACGAGTCCCATGATCAGTTGTTTGTCTCTGGCTGGGTGCAGGTGGCTGATAAACAGGCCTTTGAGAAGAGTACTGGGTTGGCTCATTTTGAGCCTTAACAGACATCCCAAAGGTTGGTTGCTTCGGTCTAGCACCCGGTTGCTTTGGTGAAGTTTTGTCGCCCATCCACTTACTTAGCGCCGGTTCTGTGTCACGAGACCAGACTGGCTCTGGCTGTGGGTTGACTTTAGCTGCTGTTTCCAGCTTAGTAGCTCCTTCTTGGATTAAGGAACACTTCTTCTGAGATACTCTTAAGCCACATTTTTATCTTTAGCCTTCCAGTAGGTCCCTTGCTCCGGCAGCTGCCAGCTTTATGGTTAATTCCAACCGTTCCTTTTCCCGCTTCAGCTGTTCTGCATGTCTTCTCAGCTGTTCTTCGTGTTCCTCAATCTCATATTTTTTCTCCAAGGCGGCAGCTTCTAGCGAGAGAGCAGCCATCTCCGTTTCGGCTTCCATTTGAGCAGAGACCCTTATAGTTGAACTGGCGACAGAACCAGATTTATGACTTGATCTTTGTGTTGAAACGTTCGAGACACTATCCTGAGGTGTAATTTCTTCTCCCACTTCAACACCTTGTTGCATGTAGAGTGCAATGTTTGAGCTATGGTTTCAGACAACCACTTCTCCGTGTCTGCCGTGAAAAATTCCACCCTCTCTTGGAACCACCGAGTGTGCCATCCGAGTTGTGGCTTGGTCAGTTGTAAACTCAGTATTGATTTTTGTTTTTCTCCAACCCCATGGCAAAGGTTGAGTAGTTGATCCAGATTAGAAAGTTTGCATTCTCAACTGATTCCAATAGTCCCTTCTGATATTCAGTTAATTTCATGACCTGCTTCCACAACTTGTCTCTATCCTTCTGGCATCTTTTCAGGTAGGCTGCTTCTCCCTGCTCTGAAAGTTTGACGTTTCTTTTCTCATACCTTCTTGATTTTTGCTCCGCATCTCCCTCCTGTGGCAGTTTTCATACCTACCTGATGGAAGATCCATGATGAATTGGTGATTATCGCTATGTTCCATAAACACCAGAATTAGTACTTTTTCAAACACATCACATTATTTTCAAGGCTGAGAGTCTTCTTGCCAGTATCTATGGTAAACAATCGCTAGCTGAGCACCTTATCTTGTAGAAGTTCACAACGTTGTTATTTTCAAGGTCACACTCTACGAGTTGGTTTTCTTATCTTCTCGTAGAATAAACAAGCTTCTTGTATCACAACACCTCGGCAGAATTTCCCACAGGCTTTTAATTTTTTTAACTTCTTAACTTAAAATTACGACTAAACAGTCGTGACTACTCACTGTACCCGGTCAATGAAGTCTTCAATCTTCTAACGATCCAGGTGTAGACCGTGTCAATTTGCCTTCGACTGGCAGATTATTTGTTCCTGGTTTCAGCTCTAATCTCTGGCAGAGATTCAACTTCTTCAGTTCCACTGTTGAATCTGATTTTACTTGTAGAATAGTCTTTCTTAGAATGTTTTTTTTTACTTAGGTTCCATTCGGAAAACAGTTTTTTACTTAAATGTAATGGCAGTTTCTATACCTTCTCAAAGTCCAACTTTGGTGGCCATTACTGCTCAGGGATGGAATGGAGGTATGGCTTACGCACACACCGCACTCTGAGATAACAAAAACGAATCTTCCAAACGCTGTTTCTTGATTAATTGGTCTTTATTAAAGTAGCACAAATCAAAAGAGTGATTCATAACTTTTTGTTCTTATCAACTGTTTCTTCTTGAAACAATACAGTAAAGATCGTGTAGCTGTTACCGTGTGGTTGTGTTTGGCGTGAGTGTGACTGGCGCGGCTGTGAGTGTGGTAAAAAACTATTCTCTCCATCCTCCGAGACTAAACTGACCCACCATCTCTGTGGCTACGCTAGCCTCCTCAGATGTAGACACTCCCCATTACGTGTCAAATTACACCCACAAGCATGCTAAAAAGACAGAAACTAGAAATATTTAACATGGTCATAATACAATGACAGTAACTAATTTAAGCGCAAATGGCTCCTACAAATAGTGCATTTATCTTCTAACAGAGAACGTGCACGTTTGGAGAAGGAACGAGCCCTCCAGCTACAGCGAGAACTGGAGCGAACCGCACGGGAGGAGGCAACACTCAAGGTTGAACGCGAGAAGGTTGAACGAGAAAAGGAAAAGCAGGTGGGTGTTTGTCTTTGAGGAATTCTTCTCCGTCCCTTTACTCTAATGGTCTTGCCTTCCAACAAGGATTAATTTATTTTAAAACATTTTATTAATGCTGTATGCATATGTGGCTTGTGGAGAAGGAAAATTGCTGGATGATTTGTGATTATGATTCTCACAGATTGGTCTGCAAACAAAATTCAAAACACAAAGCCTGCTCACTCATGCTTGAGTTGGATGCAGAGAGCTGATCCTGTCTTCCCTCGCTCTCCACATGGAAGTCTGAGATATTGTATAGTCAATGTGACATTCAACAGAGTGCCGAACCACAGGTGGCACTAAAAGGAAGAAAGGGAAGATCAGAACTATTATTTCATGTCAATTCAATTTTGTGGATGACTTTGTTTCTGACATTCACAGGCATTTAAAATGTATTAAAATTTCAAGTTAATACAGAAATACAGTTAATTTAGCCTAGGTAAATAAATAGCAGTAATGTTATAGTTAAATTTTAAAATACTTTCATTTAGATCAGCGAAACTACATTTAATTGAACAGTGCCGGTCCAAAAGTCACCTGATTCATTGGGCTGCAGCAATTTAACTGGTCACTTCCTTTGGAGTGGAATATATATTCTTTAAGTGTTAAAGATTATCCACAATTCTTTTTTGTTTCATTTTGTGCAAGTTTTGTTTGGAACCATGACTTTAAAAAAAGAGCAAGTCATGCACCTCCATTCCCCCGTAAAAAGTAATTGGTTACCTGCAAATTTAGCATTAGTGTCATTCTGACGAGGAAAGGGGTTAAAAGCTCAATAGGAAGCAAAGAAACCCATATGGTGAGCCGACTGAGTTTGAGAACTGTTGATACTGTACATGTGTTCCTCAAGTTATACTGTAGTCCTCAAGATTAATGTCTGCTTGCAGAAAGAACATGAATTGGCAGAGCTGGAAAGGCAACGTTTAGAAAAAGAGATGATTAGAAAGGAGCAGGAAATAAAAGAACAAGAAAATCAGAAGAGAATTCGTGAAAACGAGGAAAGAAAACGGAAGGAAGAACAAGACAGGGAAGTCGAGAAGGAGATTGCAAACAAAAATCTGCTGAATGTGACTGTGGAGGTTCATGTAAGTGTTTTGGATGAGTCAACAGAACACGTTGATTTAAGCGTTACATTTTATGACAATTATTTAGGTTTTATATTTGCGGTTATTCGCCTTACTTATTTCCTAATAAACAGGAACTTTTTTGCTATTAAACACTCTTGTTATCTCTTATTAAACACTTTGCTGTGTTTAATAAGAGATTAAACTCTTATTAACTTTAATAAGAGTATTAAACTCTTATTTTGTATTGTACTTCACAAGAGGAAATAGAGCTTGTTTGCACTCTGCTGAGGTACTTGAACTGTGTTGGTGGCAAAAATTACTAATGGTTCTACATTGAATAACGAAAAAGAGAGCGAGGAAACTGCTCACAGAAAGACCATTTTGCTTGGTTTGACTGGGAAATGTTGATTTGTGCATTGTGCAACAATTTCAGTTTTAATAAATGAATTTGTTTTCTAGCATACTCCACCTCCAGTATCTTACACAATGACTCCCAATGTCAAAATCAAGTTGCCCAAAGTAAATTTGGAAGATTATGGCATGGACCTGAACAGTGATGATTCTACGGATGACGAGGGAGCACCACGCAAGCCAATCCCTACTTGGGCGAGCGGTAAGTGACTTTAAATTAGATGGACTGCTAACCTGTTTTGTCTTTCACTGAAATGAAAAGCTGTGAAACTTATCTCAGGTTTATATTGACAATTGGTGGTCATTAACAGGTCAATGTGATCCCTGATAACTGTTAACTTAAAATTTGGGTGCAGGACAATGAATTCCCTGAACAAGTGAAGTATAATTGTTGCCATGAAGGAAAGAATCAATACAATTTGGAATTTTACAGATACATAAAATGCTAGACTTTTAGAATAATTGGCTGTGTACCTTACTTTGTGAACATGATCAATTATGCGTAGATTCTTGCCAAGAATCGTGGGTTTTCTCAGATCTTCAGATTCCTCCCACACTCAAGTCGTACAGATTTGTAGTTTAATTGGCTTGCTATAAAATGTAAAATTTTAGTTTTGTGTGGGAATCGCTGGTCTGCATAGACTCGGTGGGCTGAAGGGCCTGTTTCTGCGCTGTATATCTGAACTAAACTAAATCAAACTATTCAAAATTGAACTGGAAAAATACACAACGCTGAAAATACCATCCTGTAAATCAGGTTACCATTAGTGCAAGACATTTGGCAAGGCCACTCATTGCAGCCAGTTATATTTCGTCTGCCTTTCCTTCCCATGTACTTCAAAAAAGTAGATTTCTCAATGATACAAGTTTGCATTTTTACTCTGCTAAATTGCATTAACAAATCTTTCCATTTTGCCATGTTAGACTTTTAGTTTAAGTGCCTTTTTTTCTTTATTGTCAGGTACGGATCTCCAGAAAGCGCTTGTAAACCAGTATTACAATCCGATTGACTTGAACAAACTCTTCGGTGTTATTCAACCACCTGATCTTGAGGACATCTTCAGTAAAAGCAAGCCACGTTATCTGAAGCGCACTAGTTCTGCAGTGTGGCACTCGCCACCTCTATTGAACAGGTTTAATATGTCCCATGCCTATAAGTACTGAACTTTTATACTTCACAGTAAAAGTCCAAGTACTGTAAAATGTGCACTCTCTCTTCTATCCTTTGACGACTATGATTATAACGATTTTACTTTCTCGTCTTTTTTTTTGTATATGTATATAGCTGATAAAAACTAGTGGAAGAGCGGTCATCTGCTTCTCGGGAACCTTTTTATGATGCATGGGTCTACTCTGATGTATTTTACATGCTGTCTTCAGGGACTTTGGGGTCTTTAAAAATAAAAAGGCCAATGTATTGGTACCTTTGCATAAGTTTTATTTTCAAATGTGGGACAGGCTAATAAAGTTTTTAAAAATTCCGGCTGCAGTAAGGGTCGATGTCACAAGTCTTTATTTAATTATTGGAGTAGGCTAGGGAAGAAAAGGTGAAAGATTCCAAATAATTAACTTGTAAATTAAAGTGGCAGCTGGAAGTTAGAAAATCTGAAACTGGGATTATGGCACTATTATGCATGGTACGGGATCTGTACTGTGCATCTGACTGCATACTTGACTGAGAGCCACATTACACTCAAAGCTTCTCAGCTGGCATATTCACTGATAGGTTTCGATGTGCCAGACATCTGGAATAACAAGGCCCAGCTTCAATTCATGCTGAGTTATGTTGGAGACATATCTGCATATTGAAATCTTTTCCTTGGATAAGATATCTGAAGGAGACCATGGAATCAAGCCACAGCAAGAATTGTCTCTTGAAATAAGAGAATAATGGGCAACAAAGCGTCTTGTGTTTCCAGATGCTACACCTGTAGCACCGTGCAAAATTCTGTCATCATTTTCGCTATGATGACTTTGGGATAAGAAGTTGAGCTGTGTGGTGCCTTGTGTAGGGAGTCTATCTCAGTCTGACAAGTGATTTATTAGTTTATTAAAATATTCTACAGAAGGGCAAAATTATGACTGCACTTTTTTGATAACTTGTTGGATATTTATTTAAGGCATTTTTAGACTCGTTCTTAAAGTTGATTAAAAAACTTTACATTAATTGAAATGCAATGAATAAATTTGTAATCCAAAAGCCATATTCTGGAGAAAAGTAATGGGAATAGATCATTCAGCCCATCTCACCTGCTGTGCCATTAAATTTCTCTGCAGTGGAACTCTCCTTCATTTAGCCCCTCTCCCCAACTTATTTAATTTAAACCTCGCCCATTTCCATTAGTTAGCCAGAGACGCAAGAAAATTCCACTGCTGGAATCATGAGCAAAAGATAAAGTGCACAAGAAATTCAATGTGTCAGGCAGCATCTGGGGAGGGAATTGACATGTGCTGTTTTGGGTCAGGAGTTTTTCAGAGTCTGAAAAAGGGTCACAACCCAAAATATAGTCTGTCCATTTCGGTCCACTGATGTTGTGACCTGCTAGATTCCTGACACTTTGTGTCTTACTCCATTTAATTATCCAATTCAATTTGTTCAATGCCTGCTCTAGTTTGCCCCAATGGAACAATTTTTGCCTACCTGTCCAACACAGATGAAAAGCACTGTTTCAGTCATGCTCTTTGTTCTAATTAAAGTAGTGCCAAGTTGCTTGTGTTTGATCAAATGCCATCAATGATTATGATGCTGGAACAGGGTTGGAGAACAATCATTCATCTCCAGCAGCTGGAGTCAAATTTAATTTGAACCACAAGGCTACCTGAATATGGCAGTGTTCTGCTGCTGAAGTGCAGATTCCTTGTTCATTATGTTCCATTTTTTGCAAAACACAAGTAATGTTAAAGACATGCATAAGATATGCAGTGACGATTATATTGACAGAGATAAATATGTTTGATCTACAACCTTCTTCACCTAATCCTTCCTGTAGATGCTTTTGATGGAGAGGGGTGTTGTGCCCATAATGGAGAGGCCTATGTCCACCACTTAGCAACCTCTTTCATTCTGGTGCATTGGATGTGCCATACTACGCCATGATGCAACTTACAGTACATCTATAGAAGTTTGCTAGAGTATTTGCTGACATGCTGAATCTCTTGAAACTTCTAAGATAGTGGAGGTGCTAGTGTGCCTTTGTTATTACATCTATGTGTTGGGCCCAAAACAGGCTATTCAAAATGTTAAATTGTGGAATTTGAAGCTGCAAATGAAAACTGGTACACGATCTCCTGACTTGATGATTAGATGAAACAGTAGCTATGAGAGAAAAAGTCCTCAACCCAGACTATATTCCTAAATTAAACTAGTTTAGTCTTCATGGAAAATCTTCATGCTTGCCGCACATGTTGAAATTGCTTGGAATTGTATTTTAAATGCATCAATTAATTAAAATTACAAATAAGAGTTAACATAAGTACTGCAAATGAACACTGAGAACAAAACTGATAAAAATCAGCAAACAACAATGTTGTTACCATTAATGACACATTTATGGGTGTAAATATATCTCGATGGGATGCAAACTGGCAACAGTTAGATTTGAGAAGAAATAAACATGAAATAAACAATGTAAAAGCTTTTGTGAAAATAAAACTAGATCCCTTAATTAGCATTACCACAATTATACAAACTGAAGTGAAATGTACTGCAAGGATGGCTCAAATTAGTAGAAGATTTTCAGGATTTTTGGAAACATCACCACACAACTTCAAAACCCATTAACCAATCATGTCTGTACTGACAATGACCCCAATTTAAAGTGCACATTTTCCTCCACGTGGTCAATATCCCTCCATTCCCTGCCTCATGTGCTTGCTCCCACTAGTTCCTCCAGCAGTGCCAACCTTGCTCCAAATTATTGCTTAATGTTGGAAAATGGTGAATGTATCTCTGACGAGACCAACTACAGCAAAATGGGATTTGGTACACATAATTTGAACGTAATATAAAGCAAACATTTGATTTTTTTTTTTTAATTGGCTTTGTAGAATAAAAGTACTGTTGCATGTTGTAGTAGATTCACAACATTGAGGTAAACTGCTAGTTTAAATTCTAAATAGACTATAAGTCTCTGATGATCATTCCCAGAATTCTGCACCGGAAGAATAATCTTCCCACTATCTCCCCTGCTCTAAAAGAGTTTTGCATGTTTCAAAGGATCCCCTCGTTGTAGAGGCCAGAGACAGCCTACTCAGTTTCTCCTGATTTGCCAAACTTGACATCTTGGAATTCAGACTGGTGGATCATTGCTCTTTTTGCAGTTACTAATATATGGCACCATAGGAAAAGAGCCTGAAAACGTAGAGCACTGCAGGTATCATCTTACTGATATTTTACTTTACTGTAGTGATTCATACTTAATTCTTATACTCAAACCCTCACTCTATATATTTTTTAAAAAACAATTTGCTTTCCTAGTGGTTTGCTGTGATCATAACTACTGTACCTACTGGTTTCAGTGATTTATGTGCAAGGACTTTCTTTGAAGTGTCTTTTTATTAACTTTTGACGAGGGATCACAGATTGAATATTGCAGTTAATTGTGCAGTATCCTAACAAGTGCGTGCTTGGAAAAAAAAGTGCATGGAAATATTAATATAAGCACAACACAATGTGCCGGAGGAATTCCTCAGGTCAGGCAGCATCTGTGAAGGGAATGACTTCAATGCTACGTTATTGTCACTTGTACCAAGGCACAGTGAAATTTGTTTTTTCTTGCAGTTCAGTAGAGGGCACGTTTAGGGTTGGAACCCTTCTTCAGACTGATTTTCTGCCAGATGCTGCCTGACCAGATGAGTTCTTCCAGCCACCTGGTATTTAGCTCAGGATTTCAGACAAGGGGGGGGGGGGGAAGAGCTGGTATAAATCAGGACCTGATCTTTTCATTGGTTAGCTGATATGCGAAACAGTGCAACCCTGTATATCTCGCACACAAAATGATGTAAATCTTACCATGAATGACAGAAATAAAAAATATTATCCTTGTTTATGAAGTTCATTTTTGAATGATGTAAAATTGAAAGGGGTTGGTGCAATATACTGCTTACCCACAAATGAGATATTTACAAATCACAAAAAAAACAAGGTGCCTATGTTATTTGACCAACTTAATGCTGTTCATTGACTTTAGTTCAGCTTTCAACTCAATAGTCCCCAGCAGACTGGCTGAGAAGCTGCTGGAATTGGGGCTTGGCACCCCTCTGTGTGCCTGGACTTTCTCACCGCCAGGCCCCAAGAGGTCAGGATGGGGGAACACACATCTAGCTCCCTCACCCTGAACATAGGATCCCTCCAGGGTTGTGTCCTTAGCCCCATACTGTACTCCCTGTACACACATGACTGCGTGGCCAGGTTCAGCTCAAACTCCATCATCATGTTTGCTGATGACACTGTGGTGGTGGGCCGGATCTCCGACAACGATGAGAAGTCCTACCAGGAGGAGGTGGCTGATCTGGCACTCTGGTGTCAGGACAATAGCCTCCTCTTGAATGTCACTAAAACTAAGGAGCTGATTGTGGACTTTAGAAGGGCTCAACATCCAAGGACGTACACGCCACTGGAGATAAATGGGTCTACTGTGGATAGGGTGAGCAGTTTTAAATACTTGGGAGTCCACATCACAGAGGATCTGACATGGGCAACGCACATTGCCGCACTGGTGGATAAGGCAAAGCAGCGCCTTTACCACCTTAGACAGCTGAGGAAATTCAGAGTGTCTCTGAGGATCCTTCATCGCTTCCACTCTGGGGCTGTAGAGAGCACCCTGTCTGGCAACATTACAGTCTGGTTTGGGAACAGCTCTGCCCAGGACAAGATGGCCCTGCAGAGAGTAGTGCCATGGGAACTACACTTGCCCCCTTGCAGGACCTATACATCAGGAGGTGCAGATCCAGAGCAAGCAAGATTATGAGGGACCCCTGCCACCCCAGCAACGGACTGTTCCAGCTGCTACGGTCAGGCAAACGCCTCCGCTGTCAAGCTGTGAAAACGGAGAGGATGAGACGGAGTTTCTTCCCACAGGCCATCAGGACTGTTAACTTTTATAACTCCAGGGACTAAATTTTGTTTTCTCTATATTAACTTTATTTATATGCTGTAACTATAATTCTTTTTTGTGCACAATCCGCAGGCATTGCCACTTTCATTCCACTGCACATCGTGTATGTGTATGTGACAAATAAACTTGACTTGACTTGACTTATCAGTTGAATTTAAATATGATTTTTTTTTACATGTTGTAGGGTAGTGGGTAAGGATCGTGTTAATGCATGTAACTCATTTTTCGCAAAAGTGAGGATTAGCGCTATATTGCACCGACCCCCTCAATTATATGTTAAATTCAAACCTAAACTATGATAGTAATGTACATTATTAATGTCTAAAGCTCGCACCTCTGTATCAGTGTAGGTATGTATGCATTACATTTTATTAGAATGCAGAATGTAATATAGAATGAAAAGAATGATAAAATATCCTGACATGTGTTCATAATTATTTTATTCACAATATTAGGATTTCTGGAAATAAGTTTGATGTCACTGATTGCGAATGTGTATGAGTAGGCTCTAAGGAAATGTATGTGAGAGAACAGTGATCATGATAGGGAGAACTATGTGCTGAGAAGTGTGTGCATGACTGATTATATATATATAATATATATATATATATAATATATACACACATATATAACGAGAGAGCGATTGAAAGAAAAAGGTTGCAAAACAAATAATTAGAGGAAATCACAAGAAAGAAACCAGAGATATATGTGTGTGTGTGTACATAGGTATATATATATATATACACCATAAAGGTCGAATCGCCTTTATGGTTTATTATGTACATCATGTGAAAAATAAGATGAAGAGAAATAGAGCATTGCTTCAAATCAAAGTTGCTTCTGATCCAAGGGGAAAGAACTTTGAGATAATTAGATCTCAAAGTTCCTTCTCATGGATCAGAAGCAACTTTGATTTAAAGCAACACTCTATTTCTCTCTTCATCTTATTTTTTCACATGATGTAAATTTAACGCACATATATATATGAATGTGTGTGTTAAATTTGTGCAGAGTGTGTGTTTGAGCAATACGAGGGAAACTGCACAAAAGAGGGGGGTGGGGAGGAAGGATGGGAGGCAAATGGGCAGAAACAGTAAGAAATAATAAATTCACAGAAATTAAGCAGGGGGAAAACATTAAAAAATAAAAATAACGACAAAATGTGAGTAGATAGATGAGGTATTTAATGCTTTCATCGCACGTACTGTTCCCCCACAACACTGATAACACTGCGAGGCATAGCGAACGGCGGGTTTTGCTTACTAAAATGGCGGCACCCATTCCTTCTCTCCTGAGATGCTGCCTGACCTGCTGAGTTACTCCAGCATTTTGTGAATAAATACCCTCGATTTGTACCAGCATCTGCAGTTATTTTCTTACACTTTAGTATAGGCGATTTCAACGGAGTGGTTCATCTTGTTATTTTGTTCTGCAGACACCGTGTCACCATAATATCGTGAGATTTGTTCGTGTCCGAGAACTCGGTGCGGAGATCAGTGACGGGACCTTGTGATTGGCTGGCGCGCTGACCGGGAGTGACGGTGCCATTGTGTCCAAAGATACTAGAGGAACCAGATAGACCACTCCGTTGAAATCGCATGTACTGAAGTGTAGTACGCAAAGGAGCCATTTTAGTAGGTAAAACCCGCCGTTCGTTATCCATCTCGCAGTGTAATCAGTGTTTTGGAGGAACAGTGTGTGTAATTATACCATTAAAATGCAGAAGATATATCATCTATCAATTCACAGATTTTTGTTATTTTTCTTTTTATATGTTTCTGCAAGTTTCTGCTTACTAACATGGCGCCTTGATGTACTACGTTTTTTAGAGTCGAGTGGTCTATCTTGTTCCTCTAGTATCTTTGATTGCTCGTCCCTGCAGCCCCGCCTCCGTTCTCCCCTCTCTGTCCCCGGGCTGAGTAGATCCGTTAGCGGAGAGTTAGAGTGAAACCGCGGCCGCTGTTTGCGCCTCTCCTGCTCGGACGGGTCGGCGGGTTCAGCGGGAGGCCCGGGAGCACCGACCCACACTCAAGTATCAAGGCTGAACGGAGGCCGCGGTTAGAGAACCGGGTCAATGGCGGGGCGGAGGTGAGGCCCCTGGAGGCACCGGTGTGAGTGCGGCCGCACATTTTGCGTTGGGATTTTGCATTGCATTGAGATCTTGGATTCAAAATGTCTTTGTTGATTTTCTTTGTTTATTATATTGTATGTATTTATTGCATTTACAGGCCTATTTAACTGCTGCAAGTAAGAATGTCATTAGTCTGTTGTCAGTCCACATGGCAATGACTTAGTTTTGATTCTCTTGAGAGCTGGAGAAAGGTCTAATGTCGACAAGTAAAATGAGATGTCAGTGAAGGCTCTGGAACCAAGGGTGCCAGAAAATCGGTGGTGGACCTGCAATAGCTATCAGAAGAGGTTGGACGAACTTGGCTTGTTTTCATTGGAGTGTCAGAGGCTGAGGGGAGACCTGATAGAGGTTTATAAAATAGAGAGGATCGATAGTGCACTCGGTCAGAATGTTTCCCCGGCGTGGAAATATAAAATACTAGAGAGCACAGCCACAGCCCCAAGTGGTCAAGATGGGGAGACATACATCTAACCCCCTCACTCTGAACACAGGATCTCCCAGGGTTGCATCCTTAGCCCCCTACCGTACTCCCTGTACACACATGACTGGGGCCAGGTTCAGCTCCAACTTCATCAACAAGTTTGCTGACGACACTGGTGGTGGGCCTGATCTCCGATAACGAGGAGAAGGCCTACCGGGTGGAGGTGGCTGATCTGGCACTCTGGTGTCAGAACAACAGCCTCCTCTTGAATGTCACAAAAACTAAGGAGCTGATTGTAGACTTTAGAAGGGCTCAACATCCGAGGATGTACACGCCACTGGAGGTAAATGGGATTACTGTGGAGAGGATGAGCAGCTTTAAATACCTGGGAGTCCACATCACAGAGGATCTGACATGGACAACACACATTGCCGCACTGGTGAGTAAGGCAAGGCAGCGCCTTTACCACCTCAGGAAATTCAGTCTCTGAGGATCCTTCAGTGCTTCTACTCTGGGGCTGTAGAAAGCATCTTGTCCGGAAACATCACAATCTGGTTTGGGAATAGCTTTGCCCAGGACAGGAAGGCTCTGCGGAGAGTAGTGCGTTCGGCTGAACGCACTATGGGAACTACACTCGCCCCCCTGCAGGACCTATACATCAGGAGGTGCAGATCCAGAGGCAGCAACATTATGGGAAACCCCAGCAATGGACTGTTCCAGCTGCTACAGTCAGGCAAACGCCTCCGCTGTCACGCTGTGAAAACAGAGAGGATGACACGGAGTTTCTTCCCACAGGCCGTCAGGACTGTTTACTCGTATCACCAGGAACTAATTTAATTTACTGTATTAATTTATTTTTTGTGTTTTGTAGTTTTAGCACAATCCGCAGGCGTTGCCACTTTTATTTCACTGCACATCTTGTATATGTATGTGACAAATAAAGTTGACTTGACTTTGGGGGATAGTTTAAAGGAGATGTGTGGGACAAGTTTTTGTGTACAGAGTTTGGTGAATGCCTGGAATGTGCATCCAGGGATGGTGGTGGAGGCTGCTACTATAGTAGTGTTCAAGAGGCTTTTGGATAGGCACATGAGTTGCAGGGAATGGAGGGATATGGATCATGTGCAGGCAGAAAGGATTATTTTAGTTTAGAGATACAGCGCGGAAACAGGCCCTTCAGCCTACCGAGTCCACAACGCCCAGCGATCCCCGAACATTAACACTACCCTACACACGCTGGGGACAATTTGATGTTTATACCCAGCCAATTAACTTACAAACTGATATGCCTTTCGGGTGAGGGAGAAACCAAAGCTCTCGTAAAAAACCCACTCGGGTCACGGGGAGAATGTACAAACTCTACAGGCAGCACCCATAGACAGGATCGAACCCGGGTCTCTGGCACTGTAAGGCAGCAACTACCGCTGCGCCCTCTTGCCACCCGATCAGTTTAGCTGGCATCATGTTCAGCCCATACATTAGTGGCTGAAGGATCTGATCCTGCACTGCACCCAGTTATGGTTCCGGACACCTAGGAAGAGGTTCAGAGGCTCCTGCCTAAAGAAGGGTCTTGACCCGAAATGCACCTATCCACGTTCTCCAGAGATGCTGCCTGACTTGCTGAGTTGCTCCAGCACTTTTGTGTTCTATTGTTGACATTTGTTAATGCTGCACCATTATGCTGTTGCTTTTATTGAATGTACTTGAGTTTGAACTGATTGTATGTTTGCATGGCATTTCACTGTACCTCGGTACATTTCAATTTCAGTTTAGTTTATTGTCACAATGGAAAGCTTTTGTTGCGTGCTAACCAGTCAGAGGAAAGACAATACATGATT
The DNA here is from genome assembly GCF_053455715.1 of Rhinoraja longicauda. Classification (NCBI taxonomy): domain Eukaryota; kingdom Metazoa; phylum Chordata; class Chondrichthyes; order Rajiformes; family Arhynchobatidae; genus Rhinoraja; species Rhinoraja longicauda. Next base: position 18,623,907 of record NC_135970.1, read on the forward strand.
ACAATCAAGCCATTCACAGTGTACAGATACATGATAAGGGAATAACGTTTAGTCCATACTCCGCCACCTCCAGTTTAAATTCCATTTGGAATATTTTGGAGAACCAAGAAGTGGATACATGCCATTTGGCACGAGGATCCATGTTGTTTATTTTCTCCACGCAACCTCCTCTCCTTTATACCCTTGGTGCTTTGATGTGTCATTGAAATTAAGGGATAACTGTTTCTTTGTAAGTACTGCCGGACCAGTGGGTATTTTGGATCTCCAGTGTCAGCAGCTTGTTGCTATTCTATTTATTATTTTGAATACTGTTCTCCTCAACCTTTCCTGATAGATAAACTTTTTGAACTTTATTTTGTTTAATATCTATTGAGTTCTGTGTTTACAAGCTTATGCTGCTCCAAGTAAGAATCTCATTATTTTCTGGCACACATGATAACAAAACACTCAACACTCATTTCTGATACAGTATTGTTTTTCCAACGTTTTTTTGTTGCAATTTCATTGCATAAATACTCTACTAAGGTTTGAAATTGGTTTAATATACCAGTATCCATACAGTTATCTCTTGGCTTCTAGTAAAAATTATGAAATTCTTTCAAATTCTCTTGTGGAATCTTAAGTTGTCATTGAAAATGGGAAAGCAGCAGAGCTGGAAATGATGTCTCCACACAAACCATAGAATTAATGGCATTACCAGAACATGCTCCTGATGGCACCATAGAAAATGTGCATGTGAAGAAGCTTTTGTTGCCAATTGGATATTTTTCAGACAAAGGATATGCATACCTGAGCAAATTTGTTGAATTGTTTTTTTTTCATAATGTTTCTATGTCCACTATTTGTTCTTGTACTTTCTGAAACCCGATAAATCTCTGCAAAAGTAGTTCTGATCCATTTTTCATTCCATCGGTATTCTTTTCCAATGATTTATCATGATATCACTCTCTGGCAGCGAACGGGGATTATCACCTTATATAAACATTGTTCAAAGTCACAAAGATTGCAAAATTGGTTGGGGTTAGCCAAGCTTCTATATGCAGGATTGTCAAACAAAGGTCCAAAACCAGGTTACCATTGTCCAAGGTCGGGAGGCATAGCCACAAATGGAAAACAACTCCATGAAATGTAAACAGCTGATTCGGGCAGGTAAGAAGGATCTGAGAAAGACAAGCGATGCCTTGAAGAAAGGTTTGGGGGCAGTGGGAGTGCCTTTAATTAAACTCAAGCACCGTGCACCAACATTTCATTGAAGCGGTCACAAAGCCAGAAGAGGGAGGAAGATTGATCGTCTGATTGAACGGTGACAGAAAACAATCTTGCATTCAACATCAGTAAAGCCAACAAAGTGATTGTAAACTTTAAAAGAGGAAAGCTGAGGATTCACAAACCTGTCTTCATCAGTGTAATGGAGAGAGTCAACAATTTCAAGTTCTTTGGCGTGCATATCTGTGTAGAATTTCATTGTTCTGGTCCAGTAGATATAATAAAACACTCTTGACTTGCAATGTTGGTCTGCTGTACCCAGTTGATGGAAAATGAGATCGCTGTAAACTAGTTGAATCCAAGGTTGTCTTGGATTTCCTGCAGTTTTCAAGCTCTACACTTCATTGCGGATTTATTTTCTCTTGTGTAGCTTCCCAGATGGTATTGGTGCATGTCACGTGTACAACATGAATACAATGAAAAGTTTTGTTTTTATTATCCAGTCAAATACAATACATGAGCACCATCAAGCCACACACAAATACAACAGAGAAAAGTACTAGAGTACAGAATATAGTGTTACACCATTGTAGTGTTATAGGTACAGAGTACAGGATGCAAGAAGACAAGACGATTAAAATAAATGGCAAGATCCACAATGAGGTAGGTTGGAAGATTGCGACTACACCTCAGTTATAGGATAGTTCTGTTGTCTGATAACAGGTGGTAGTAATCTAGTCTGTTGCTTCTGTTTCCCACATTAAACTCATTGGGCCCACTTGCATGTATGCTTGTCCTCTGAAACGATATCTGTATGTGTAGTTAACTTCCACATCTAGGCTGATGGGAGCCAATTCTGTATTCACACTATTTCTAGTGATAATCTGTGTTACAACATGAACATAGAAAATGGAACAGTACTTTGCTTGGGCAGTTTATAACCCAGCAGTATGACTTGATTTCTCTAACGTCAAGTAACTCTTACTTTCAGGAACAGCACCGCATATTTCGCTTGGGCAGCTTGCACCCCAGCAGTATGAACATTGACTTCTCTAACGTTAGATAGTTTCTCGTCCTCTCCCCCTTCCCAGTTCTCCCACTGTCTTCCTGTCTTGAACTACATCCTTTCTTTGTCCCGCCCCCTGACATCAGTCTGAAGAAGGGTTTCGACCCAAAACGTCACCGATTCCTCCCCAGAGATGCTGCCTGACCCGCTGAGTTACTCCAGCATTTTGTGATACCTTCGATTTGTACCGGCATCTGCAGTAATTTTCCTACACAGCAAAGCTTTGTGAAGTGGGAAGAAGCCAGAATAACCAGTGCAACCAAAAGTTGTGTGTGTATGTAAAATCCATACGTCTGCAATATCCCACATTGTTTCGTGGAGCTCCAGAGAATGGGATTCTCATGATGGGATTTTAGTTCTCCCTTGACCAAAAGAACATCCAAGTAGTTTACCAACAGATTAGAGTACTAGCTGCAGAAAGAGACTGCAGACGGATTGTTTTCTTTGGGATGCTGGATTTCCAGGGAGACCTGGCAGATGTATACAAAATTATAAGAGGGTAGACAGTCAAACATTCTTCTCAGGGTGGAAATATCAAATATAGGGCATAGCTTTAAGGCAACCTTTATTTATTCAAATTTTCTTCATAGCTGCAATTATCCAGTCGTGGCATTACACCTTTTTTCTCTCTACTTCCAAAGCTAATTACATCTCTTTTGTCACGTAGTGACCAAAACTGTATGCAGTACTTAAGTTACCTAGCTAGTGTTGTATGCAGTTCTAGTATTACCGCACTGACCTTATTTTGTGCCTTGAATAATTTTGAAAAAAGCTTGAATGGTGATTATCCATTCATCTGCCGTGCTAGTTTCAGGGACCCGTGAGTGTGCACTTGAAAGGTTTTGAGTTCCTCCACACCACTTAATTTCTTGTCACTTATATATTCCCTTGTCTTGCATTTCCTCAAATCCAATACTTCATACTTCTGAATTAAATTGCATTTGACACTTTCAGTCCAACTGGACAGCTCTTCTAATCTCTGTGCAGTCTAAAGCTCTTCTTCCTTACTGTCACGTCCACTGCCAATTTTTGTATCTTTGCTAATTTTCTTATCGTTCCCTGAACCATTGGGTTCAGATCGCAAAGGAACAAAGGTCCAAGAACAGAGGCCTGTGACACCCATTGGTAACTGCTTTCATTTTAAACACCTCTGCTCCCAATTCCCCCTTCTACGTCGCATCTGCTCCCAAGATGAGATGTTCCAAACCAGGACATCTGAGATGTCCTCATTTCGTTAGGGGGTAGGGGTTCCCTCCTTTCGCAGATGAGATCCTCACATGTGACCCCATTACCTCACAGCTCTGCTCTTGCTCCCCCTCCCCCCAGTCACAACAGGAGCAGAGTACCCCTAGTCCTCAACTTTCACCCCATTAGCCTTCACGCAGAGCACATCATCCTCCAACATTTTCGCCACATCCAATGGGATCCCACCACGAGCTACATCTTCCCATTTCCACCCCTTTATGCTTTCCCCAGAGACTCTCTAGTTAACTCATCCCTTCCCACCCAAACCACCCCCTCCCCAGGTACCTTCCCCTGCAACTGCAGGAGATGCAACACTTGTCCCAAAACCTCCTGCCTTGACTCTGTCCAGGGACCCCGGCAGCCCTTTCTGGTGAGGCAGAGGTTCACTTGCACCTCCTCCAACCTCATCCACTGTATCCGCCGTTCCAGGTGTGGACTTCTATAAATCGGCTAAGCTAAGCGCAGACTTGGCGATCGTTTCGCTGAACATCTTCGCTCAGTCCACCACAACCTACGTGATCTCTGGGTTGCCAAATACTTTAACTCCTCTTCCCATTTCCTGATTGGCCTTTCTGTCCCAGGCCGCCTCTGATCAAATGTAAATTGGAGGAACAGCACTTCATATTTCAATTGGGCTGCTTAAAACCTAGCAGTATGAATATTGATATCTCTAACCAAGTAGCCCTTGCATCCCTTCTTTCTCCGTCTCTCCCCCACCCGAGTCGTTGTACTAGTTTTACTGTCCTGTTTAGGTTCCACTGTATAACTCATCACTTCTCCCACAGACAACTATGGACCATTGTGGTCTCCACTTTTCCTTGATTATCGTTGCTTTTTGCACATCTTCCATTTATTTGTCCTAAGTACTGTCTATATCTCTTGTTCCTCTGACTCTCACTCTGAAGAAGGATCTCGACTGGAAACATCACATATTCCTTTTACCCATTGATGCTGCCTGACCCGATGAGTTACTCTTGCTTTTTTGTCTGCGGTTTAAATCAGCATCTGCTGTCTCTCCCTACACAATTATTTTCCTTTGCTGCCACTTCTGGATCTAATTTGCCATCTTTGAGGATGTAACTAGGAAAATTGACAGGGGAGAGCCGGTGGATGTGGTGTACCTTGACTTTCAGAAAGCCTTTGACAAGGTTCCACATAGGAGATTAGTGGGCAAAATTAGAGCACATGGTATTGGAGGTAGGGTACTGACATGGATAGAAAATTGGTTGACAGACAGAAAGCAAAGAGTGGGGGTAAATGGGTCCCTTTCAGAATGGCAGGCAGTAACTAGTGGGGTACCGCAAGGCTCGGTGCTGGGACCGCAGCTATTTACAATATACATTAATGACTTGGATGAAGGGATTAAAAGTACCATTAGCAAATTTGCAGATGATACAAAGCTGGGTGGGAGTGTGAACTGTGAGGAAGATGCTGTGAGGTTGCAGGGTTACTTGGACAGGTTGTGTGAGTGGGCAGATGCATGGCAGATGCAGTTTAATGTGGATAAGTGTGAGGTTATCCACTTTGGGGGTAAGAGTAGGAAGGCAGAGTATTATCTGAATGATGTCAAGTTAGGAAAAGGGGACGTACAACGAGATCTGGGTGTCCTAGTGCATCAGTCACTGAAAGGAAGCATGCAGGTACAGCAGGCAGTGAAGAAAGCCAATGGAATGTTGGCCTTCATAACAAGAGGAGTTGAGTATAGGAGCAAAGAGGTCCTTCTGCAGTTATACAGGGTCCTAGTGAGACCGCAGCTGAAGTATTGTGTGCAGTTTTGGTCTCCAAATTTGAGGAAGGATATTCTTGCTATTGAGGGCGTGCAGCGTAAGTTTACTAGGCTAATTCCAGGAATGGCGGGACTGTCATATGTTGAAAGATTGGAGTGACTAGGCTTGTATACACTGGAATTTAGAAGGATGAGATGAGATCTTATCGAAACGTATAAGATTATTAAGGGGTTGGACACGTTAGAGGCAGGAAACATGTTCCCAATGTTGGGGGAGTCCAGAACAAGGGGCCACAGTTTATGAATAAGGGGTAGGCCATTTAGAACTGAGATGAGGAAAAACTTTTTCAGTCAGAGAGTTGTGAATCTGTGGAATTCTCTGCCTCAGAAGGCAGTGGAGGCCAATTCTCTGAATGCGTTCAAGAGAGAGCTAGATAGAGCTCTTAAGGATAATGGAGTCAGGGGGTATGGGGAGAAGGCAGGAACAGGGTACTGATTGAGAATGATCAGCCATGATCACATTGAATGGTGATGCTGGCTCGAAGGGCCGAATGGCCTCTACCTGCACCTATTGTCTATTGTCTATTTCCTTGAATTCAATGAACCTTTTTTCTTGACCTGCCTGGCAGGATTGGTCATTGATTTATCCATCAACTTTGCTGATAATTAATTTACCCATCAAATTAATTTTGTTTTTCATTTACCTTTAAAATTAAAGTACACTGTTAACAGTCTTCCAATCTTCTGGCATCACTACTTTTGCTGAAGATTAAAAATTTCATGGGAGCCTCAGAAAATTTACTCCTTTAACATTTATAACAGCATGGAAGAAAGACGCAAAAAGCTGGAGTAACTCAGCGGGACAGTCAGCATCTCTGGAGAGAAGGAATGGGTGACATTTTGGGTGGAGTCCCTTCAGACTGGTTAGGGATAAGGGAAATGAGAGATCTAGATGATGTGGAGAGATAAGGAACAATTAATAAAAGATATGCAAAAACGTAACAATGATAAAGGAAACAGGCCATTGTAGGGTGAAAATGAGAAGCTAGTGCGACTTGGGTGGGGGAGGGATAGAGAGAGGGAATGCTGGGGCGACCTGAAGTGAGAGAATCAAAATTCATATCCATAATATTCATATCAATATCCACAAGTTCCGGAGGGTAGCCAATGTAACTCCACTTTTTACGAAATGAAGGAGAGAGAAAACGGGGAATTATAGACCAGTTAGCCTTACATCGGTAGTGGGGAAGATGCTTGAGTCGATTATTAAAGGTTATAGCAGCGCATTTGGAAAGCAGTGACGGGATAATTCAAAGTCTGCATGGAATTATGAAAGGGAAATCATGCTTGACCTATCGTCTGGAATTTTTTGAGGATATAACAAGTAGAATGGATAAGGGAGAGTCAGTGGATGTGGTGTATCTGGACTTTCAAAAAGCCCTTGACAAGGTCCCACTGAGATTAGTGTGCAAAATTAGAGCACATGGTATTGTGGTAGGGTATTGACATGGATAGAGAACTGGTCGGCAGACAGGAAACAAAGAGTAGAAATTAACGGGTTCTTTTCAGAATGGCAGGCAGTGACTAGTGGGGTGCCACAAGGCTCGGTGCTGTGACCCGTTATTTACAATATATATTAACGATTTAGATATAAATGTGACATCTTCAAGTTTGCGGATGACACAAAGCTGGGTGGCAGTGTGAGCTGCTATGAGGTTGCAGGATGACTTGGATAGGTTGGGTGAGTGGGCAGATGGATGGCAGATGCAGTATAACGTGGATAAATGTGAGGTTATCCACTTTGGTGGCAAGACCGGGAAGACAGATTATTATCTGAGTGGTGTCAGATTAGGAAAAGGGGAGGTGCGACGAGATTTGGGTGTGCTTGTACATCAGTCACAGAAAGTAAGAATGCAGGTACAGCAGGCAGTGAAGAAAGCTAATAGCATGTTGGCTTTCATTGCGAGAGGATTTGAGTTTAGGAGCATGGAGTTCCTACTGCAGTTGTGCAGGGCCCTGGTGAGACTGCACCTGGAGATTTGTGTACAATTTTGGTCTCCTAATTTGAGGAAGGAAATTATTGCTATTGAGGGAGTGCAGCAGCTAGGTTTACCAAGTTATGGCAGGACCAACATATGATGAAAGAATGGGTTGACTGGGCTTGTATTCACTGGAATTTAGAAGAATGAGAGGGGATCTTATAGAAACATATCCAATTCTTCAAGGATTGGACAGGCTAGATGCAGGAAAATGTTTCTGATGTTGGGGGAGTCCAGAACCAGGGGTCAGAGTTTAAGAATGAGGAGTAGGCCATTTAGGACTGAAATGAGGCAAACCTCTTCACCCAGAGAGTTGTGAATCTGTGGAATTCTCTGCCACAGAAGGCAGTGGAGGCTAATTCACTGGATGTTTTCAAGGGAGAGATTTAGCTCTTAGGGCTAAAGGAATCAAGGGATATGGGGAAAAAGCAGGAACGGGGTATTGGTTTTAGATGATCAGCCATGATCATATTGAATGGTGGTGCTGGGTCGAAGGGCCGAATGGCCTACTGCTGCACCTATTTTTCTATGTTTCTGTACCACTGGGCTGTAAGCTGCCCAAGCGAAATATGAGATGCTGTTCCTCCAATTTGTGTTTAGCCTCACTCTGATAATGGAGACGACCTGGGACAGAAAGGCCTGAGTAGGAATGGGAAGGAGAATTAAAGTGTCCGGCAACTGGGAGATCAGGTTGGTTCAGGTGGGTTGAGCGAAGGTGTTCCGTGAAACAATCGGCCAATCTACGTTTGGTCCCGCCGATGTATACAAGTCTACATCTTGAACACCGGATAAAGTAGATGAGGTTGGAGGAGGTGCAAGTGAACCTCTGCCTAACCTGAAGAGTTAAGGGAGGATGTATAGGGACGGGTGTTGCATCTTCTGCAGTTGCAGGGGAAGGTACCTGGGGAGGGGGTGGTTTGGGTGGGAAGGGATGTTAACCAGGGAGTTGTGGAGGGAACAGTCTCTGCGGAAGGTAGAATGGGGTGGAGATGGGAAAATGTGACTATGTGGCTGGTGGTGGGATCCCGTTGGAGGTGGTGGGATCCCGTTGGAGGTGGTGGAAATTTTGGAGGATTATGAGGAGAAATATTTTTTTTAAAGGAATTTTGGAAATATTCAGCAGATCTAATGGCATCAGTAAAGAATGAAAGAGAGTTGACATATTACACCTGGATGGGCTTTCCACTTTCAATTATGCTGAATCCTCTAATACTATCCTTTAACTATGTTTACCTTGTTTAAAATTTGAGTTTTTCTCCTAAACTGAAACAACAGCATTTCAAAATATCATTGAAGAACTTAGCCCACATACTCTACTTCCATATGCAGGTTATATTCTTGGTCCGAATGAGCCATTTCCTTGGTTGGCCTTTGGACTTTATGTACTTGAAAGCATTCCCAGAATTGTAAAAGAAAATCGCAGATTACACCATTGTAGTGTGTGAGGTATCAAATAATGACAAGATGGAGTACAGGAAGGAGATTGAGAACCTCCTAACTTGGTGCCAAGACAACAACTTTTGTCTCAATGAGAGCAAGACAAAGGAGATTATGTAGGAAAATAACTGCAGATGCTGGTACAAATCGAAGGTATCACAAAATGCTGGAGTAACTCAGCAGGTCAGGCAGCATCACAGGAGAGAAGGAATGGGTGATGTTTCGGGTTGAGACCCTTAACGTCATCCATTCCTTCTCTCCTGAGATGCTGCCTGACCTGCTGAGTTACTCCAGGATTTTGCGATACAAAGGAGATTATGATCGACTTCAGGAATTGATACACATACAGTATACATTGACAGTACTGAAGCAGAGATTGTTGAAATCTTTAAGTTCTTATGAATAAATATCACCAACAACTTGTCCTGGACCAACCATATCGAAGCAATGGCTAAGAAAGCCCACCAATGCCTCAACTTCCTTAGAAGGCTTTGGAAGTTTGGAGTGTTCCCAAGAACTCTCTCCAACTTCTACAGATGTGCTGTAGAAAGCATTTTATCAGATGTATCACATCATGGTTTTGGAACAGCTCCATCCAAGAGTGCAAGAAATTGGAGAGAATTGTCGATGTAGCCCAGACCATTACGCAAACCAACCTCCCTTTCATTGACTCCATTTACACTTTGCACTGTCTCGGCAAGGTCACTAACATAACCTAGGACAAGTTTCATCCCGGTCGCTCCCACTTCTGGGATTTTGTATGTTCTCCCAATAACCATGTGGGATTTCTCCAGGTGCTCTGGTTTCCTCCCACATTCTAAAGACTTGCAGGTTGATGAGCTTCTGTGAATTGCCCTTATTGTAGTGTAGGAAGTGGGATAACATTGAACTAATTTATGGGTGATTGATGGTTGGCATGGACTCAATGAGATGAAGGGCCTGTTTCCATGCTATATCTCTAAACTAAGCCCTCTCTAAACTCTAATCAGCAGTGTTGTCATCAGCACCCCCCCCCCCCCCCCCCACAACCCCTCTTTCATTCCCTCTGTTACCTTTCTATATTAAGCTACATATCCTGTCCTTCACTCATGATTCTAATGATATTATAATTCCATGTGCTGATCCTTACTCTAAGATCATCCAAATGACCATGCAGGATTCAGACGTGTCCATAAGGCAAGCCACTCCCATTCAACTCCGTCTACACCATGCTATCTCGGAAAACAGCAAACATAGTCAACACCACTCGCACCCTCACATTCTCTCCTCTCTGATTGGACAGAGGGTATAAAATCTTGAAAAACCTGTACCGTCAGACTTAAGAACAGCTTCTTTCCTGCTGTTATCTGAATTTTGAACAGACCATTCAAGCATGAATTTCTGATCCCCCAATCTCTCTTGTTGCAGTCCTTGCACTTTGTTAAAATCTGCACTTCCTCTAGTTGTAACACTATTCTACATTCACCTTTTTTTGCTCCAATGTACTTGTGTTTGGCATGATCTGCTTTGACAGCATGCAAACACAGTTTTGCACTGTATCTCTTCCCATGATAATAGACCAATGCCTCTACCCATTGAACTTGCTTGATTTATCCCATACAGTGTTAGATCTGCACCATAGAAATGAGTGGTTGTGGATGGAGTGCCTATCAAGTGGCCTGCTATGTCCTGTTTGGCATCAACAACCCTGAATGCTGTTGAACCTGTGCTTGTCAGGCAAGTGAAGAGTATTCCATCATACTCTTGTCTTGAGCCCTGTAGATGTTGGATGGGCTTTGGGGAGTTGGACGAATTACTAATCGCAGGATTCTTAGCCTCAGACCAGCTCTTGTAGCCACATTGTGCATGTGGCTACTCCAATTCGGTTCCTGGTCAATGGTAACCTCCAGGATATTGATAATGATGAATGTCAGCTGGATTTTTTCTTGTTGGATATTGTCATTGCCATTGTACCCGTGTGAATGTTGCTTGCCACCTATCAGTCCAGACCTAGATCTTGCTGCATCTGGTTGTGAACTTTTTCATTACCTGTGGAGCTGAGGAATGGTGCTGAATACTGCAGTAACCAGCAAACATTGATGCTTCTGACCATATGATTGGCAGAAGATAATTGAAGTAGCTGAAGATGGTTGGGCCTAGGATATCACACTGAGGAGCACCTACAGTGATGTCCTGTGGCTGAGATGATTGACCTCCAATCACCACAACCTTCTTTCTTTGTGCTGGTTCTGATTCCAACCAGTGAAAGATTTTGTGCTGGTTCTGATTCCAACCACTGATTCTCATTGACTCCAGTTCAGCCAGGACTTCATGATGCCACGCTCTATCAAATGTTGCCTTAATGACAAGGGCAGTTACTCTCCCTATTTGAATATTTCTTTAATTCAATAACCATTCTCAATATTGAACCAAGAATAGTTGAAGTGCTTTTAATGGACAACATTTAGATATGCAGTGGAAGGTAGTTTGAATTTGGTATGTAATTTAAAGCAAATAGCTTGAGTTACCAGTCTGAAGAAGGGTTCTGACCCAAAACGCCACCCATCATTTTTCTCCAGTGATGCTGCCTGACCCATTGAGTTACTCCATCACTTTGTGTCTAGCTTGAGTTACTTGTTTGTGGGCTTTACGTTGTTTAACTCTCCTTTAGGGGTGCCATGGTGTCCAGACCAGCAATCACAATGGTAGACACCATTAATGTGCTGACATTCTTTGGTGGTAAACTAAATGCCATTATTGAAGGCTTCAAGGAAAATGAAATATGGCTGAAAGAAATCCAGGAGGAAGCTAAGATGATGTTTAACAGGTAAGAACTTTCTTGCAAAACAAGTTGAGCCAAATTAGTCAAACATATTTCTTCCTCAGCTGTAAAAATATTTTCATTTTTATCGTTCCTTGAGGTTTGTGAGCCAAAATATTCACTTGTTGATTTTGGTGGTGTTGCATTTATATAATGTTTTTTTTTACAGTTATGGTACATTACCAGGCCAAATTTGATGTCGAGCCGGACAAGATTTCAGTGTTATTGCACAGGATGCAGACATTGTCTTTGAAAGGGGTGTTTATTTGTATAAATGCATAGCACGAACATTGCACTGACCAAACGTTTTCATGCGCAGATTCTCCTCTAACCCGTATTAGCAAAACTATTGACTCCTTCTTTACCATTTAAATGGAATGGAATACTTTATTGTCACTTGTGATTAGGCACAGTGGAATTCTTTGCTACATACCCAACGTATACAAATATACAAACCTCAATTATTTCACCTAGATACAATAAAGTAATACTTTTGATTCCATATTATTCTTGATCTTGTATTGATAGTTTTTCTCATTCTCAACAAGTGCTAATCAATTTATCAAACTCTTTTTGTTATCATAAATCTCACTTGGGGTATGCCTTGCCCTTTTACAATAGTTCAAGTATCCATTTTGCATTTATGGATATCATCTCATGCATCTGTTATCATTACATGCCTTTTTTTTTAGTCCTATCCTTTCCATTGGTTCCTGCCTTTTGAAAAACAATGGTGCCCCCTTCTCTTTACCAAAAAGAGTCCTGACCCAAAAGGCACCTATCCATGTTCACCAGAGATGCTGCCTGACCTGCTGAGTTACTCCAGAACTGTTTTTTTTGTAAACCAGCATCTGCAGTGGTGAAGAAAGGTCCCAACCTAAAATGTCAATGATCCATGTTCTCCAAAGATGCTGCCTGACCTGCTGAGTTACTTCAGCATTTTGTGTCTATAAAAGATGAGATTTGTACAAAAATGAGGAATGATTTTAACTTATTTAAATGATTTCAAGATATTAAATCAGTTCGGGTGGATTTAAAAGATACAAGGGATATAATTTGCAAGTGAGTACAGTCTAAAGAATGTCTATCGCTAGTTGCACTGCAGGCAGAATACAAATTAAACTTTTGCTAAAAATGGCACGCAATGATTTGATACCAAGTTAAGTTATTTAGTTTATACAGCACGGAAACATGCCCTTTGGTCTGCCGAGTCCGCTCCGACCAGTGATTTCCGCACATTAACGCTACCATGCGCGCGCACACACACACACACACACACACACACACACACACACACACACACACACACACACACACACACACACACACACACACACACACACACACACACACACACACACACACACACACACACACACACACACACACACACACACACACACACATTAGGGACAATTAACATTAATACCACGCCAATTAACCTACAAACCTGTACATCTTTGGAGTGGGAGGAAACCGAAGATCTTGCAGAAAACCCACGCAGTCACGGGGAGAACATACAAACTCCGTACAGACAATACCTGTATTTGGGATCGAACCTGGGTCTCTGGCACTGCAAGCGCTGTAAGGTAGCAACTCTACCACTGTGCCACCATGTCTTTGTCTTTGAATCTTTTAATTCTAGATTATGCATTAAGAAAATAGGCCATGCACTTCATCTAATTGTCCTTGATTGTAAGGGAGTATACAGTCCCACCACTCGGAAATGGAAAGAGCATTTTAAATTCACAAGTTGCTGTTTCCTCTGTTTTAGGCAGGATTGTAATGGAAATTTATCCATTTTTGATTGTTACAATAAGGTTCTTGAGGAGCATTACAAGTTGGTGGTCAACTAGTATTTAGTAAACATAAAGGCCAGGGGCCACAGTTTAAGAATAAGGGGCAGGCCATTTAGAACGGAGATGAGGAAAAACCTTTTCAGTCAGAGAGTTGTGAATCTGTGGAATTCTCTGCCTCAGAAGGCAGTGGAGGCCAATTCTCTGAATGCATTCAAGAGAGAGCTAGATAGAGCTCTTAAGGATAGCGGAGTCCGGGGGTATGGGGAGAAGGCAGGAACGGGGTACTGATTGAGAATGATCAACCATGATCACATTGAATGGCGGTGCTGGCTCGAAGGGCCGAATGACCTACTTCTGCACCTATTGCATATTGTCTATTGTCTAAATGCGGTTATTTCATAATTTCTTTATCTTTGATTGTTTTCCCATTTTTGGTTCCAAAATCTAATCAAATGTCCAATTCCCCTCAAATTGTTAAGACTGTGATCTGTGTTATCCTTTCCAGACGAGCATTTATTTTGCATTGCTTTCCAATTCTTTCTTTGAGAATCTGCTTTCCAATTTTCTCTTTGTGCATGGAATATTTTCATGCACAAATATCTGTTCTCGATACCCGAGTAACTGGGTATCACTCGGCTGGTGGCCATAACTAATCATTCAACCTTTATGGTGGGAAAATATTAATACCAATATATTATTGTGGAAATAACATAAATCTGACCCAGTTTAAAATAAAAAAGAAAAATTGCTTTTCAGTGGCTTGAATGCAGAACCCGAATTGATGCCAAAGACTCCTTCAGAGAGAAAAAAGCATAGGATATGTTCATCGCTGGTCCAGGATTCTAATAAGAGGTAAAGACGACACTGATAAATGAGAAATTGTAGTTGAACTCCAATAGAACTTTCTGAGCACACCTCTATCACAGGAGAGCGAGGGTGATGGTGAAGAGTTGCTTTTATCATCAGAGTTTACAATCCATAGTACAGCACAACGATTGGTGCTGGGATCATGATTTGGATGTGAATAGAGGAGAAATTATTGAACTTGGCAGTCTTATTTCAGAACAATATGAATCAGTTGTTCAGTTGGGCAGTGCAATCACAATTTAATTCCAGCAAGTAAAAGATGATGGGAGAATTAATAAGGACATGACATAGACATGAATGGTGGAGTTCCTATGGGAGTAGTAAAGAACCGAATGATCTTCGTGCACATCCATAGATCCCCAAATGTGGTTGTACTGATAGACCATGTGGTGAAAATGATGTCTGGGATGTTCCAGGTGTTATTGGCTGTTATTTTAGGTGGGGTGGAGGAAGAGATGTGAATGAGGAGAGCTCTGAACACATGTTATCCCGAATGAAAATAGTGCATGTTTAGATGAAAGCAGTATTTGGCTCAAGTACCTTTCTTCAATCTTCATTTATATTTACTGCCTTTTTCAATCTTTTAATAACACTTCACAGGTTTTCAAGAAGCAGAAAGAGTTTAAGACGGTCTACAGTTCAACGGATAAAACTGAGAAATCAGGTCTTTGAGGAAGATAACAATAAGTGCACTGAAATAGTTGAGCAGACACTGCCTGCATTCCTGACTCCATCAGCATCCTGTGCTGCAGCAAGTACCAGTGGAGAAAGTGAGACCAGCATGTCTCCTTTTGTTCCTAGAAATGGCAGATTTCCACTGGTTGTTCTATCACTGAATGATAGCAAGGATGCAGAATCACATCAAAAGGATCAAGTGGCATCTGTGGGCCAAGCTCTGCAGAATTTTGAATGTGTGAACTTGCTTCAGAAAGCAGATGAGATACGAACACCTCCTCAAAATGGAACTGTGTTGGAATCGTTGACTCCTGCTGCTGCTGTCTTGCACCTTGACAGCCTGAATCATGAGCAAAGTGGGTTGAAAATCAAGCTTGATGCCACCGACGAAAGCACAAAATCTAGCTCAGCTCACTTGGAGCTGAGTAATGATCCAGTTGATGAGGTCTGCATCTCTGAGGAAGATTTAAATAAGTCTGCCTGCAACAGCAGAAGAACATGTAGGTTGATGCGGAAAAGCATTGTTAGCCGCAGATCCAGCTGTGTAAGGTTAAAGGATAAGTACTTGTTGAATATTCAACGCGCCACCATGGTGCAGGAATCCACCAAAAAATCATTGCGCAAATCCATTGCCAGGAGAAAGAATAGCCTACTTACTTCTCCCAGTTGTAAGTATCATCAATCAAAAGCTATAGAAAATGCTGGTAATGTTCTCGGTTGACATTTGTGGAGAGAGAAGCAATTTATTTAATTTCTCATAATAGGGGAAACTTGTTTTGGTATGAAAGAGTTGACACCCATATTTGCGTTTTTAAAAATCCAAAAAGCAACGGTCCTTCCATAAGTTAGGGTACTGTCCGATTCTCTAGGCTGTTAGGGTACTGTCCGATCAACTATCTTGGCTTGTTGAAATTCAAAAAATAGGAATCAAAGATATCAATGTAGTATATAAATATCATAGAAGGTATGTTCAGAATTTAAGCATGTTGTTCTCAAATTAAAATGATGAATTTAATATATGAAAATATGAAAAGTAAGAATTCTACAAAGCAATATTTTTGAAATGCATAAAGGGATGAAGAAGAAATACTTTATTGGGCTTCCAAGCAAAATGGACTAACTTGGCAAATGGAATTTGGGGTACTAAAAGTATGATTAGGATATTGATTTTTATTAGGATGGTTCTCAGTGACAAAAATAAACTGGAGAAACTAGCGGTGCTCTCTTTGTAGCAGTGAAAACTGGGGATATTTGATAGAGACGGGCTGATAATGAATGGTTTAGTTGGTATAATGAGAGGGAAACTGCTCCCATTGTGGATAGTTCAATGACCTATGTTCTGTGGTGATGGGATGAGAGAAAGAGGCAGCTAGTGCCTCGAAAAGTTGATGTCTTTCTCTACTTTGCCTCTCGTCTTTTCCCTCTCCCTCTCCCTCTCCCTCTCCCTCTCCCTCTCCCTCTCCCTCTCCCTCTCCCTCTCCCTCTCCCTCTCCCTCTCCCTCTCCCTCTCCCTCTCCCTCTCCCTCTCCCTCTCCCTCTCCCTCTCCCTCTCCCTCTCCCTCTCCCTCTCCCTCTCCCTCTCCCTCTCCCTCTCCCTCTCCCTCTCCCTCTCCCTCTCCCTCTCCCTCTCCCTCTCCCTCTCCCTCTCCCTCTCCCTCTCCCTCTCCCTCTCCCTCTCCCTCTCCCTCTCCCTCTCCCTCTCCCTCTCCCTCTCCCTCTCCCTCTCCCTCTCCCTCTCCCTCTCCCTCTCCCTCTCCCTCTCCCTCTCCCTCTCCCTCTCCCTCTCCCTCTCCCTCTCCCTCTCCCTCTCCCTCTCCCTCTCCCTCTCCCTCTCCCTCTCCCTCTCCCTCTCCCTCTCCCTCTCCCTCTCCCTCTCCCTCTCCCTCTCCCTCTCCCTCTCCCTCTCCCTCTCCCTCTCCCTCTCCCCCTCTCCCTCTCCCTCTCCCTCCCCCTCTCCCCTCTCCCCTCTCTCCCCTCTCTTTGTCTCCCTCCTTTGTGATAAGGATGGTTCTTTCTCACTGCAATAAACTTTATTCAGAAAAATAAGTTTTGCTGTAATTTGGCAAAGTTCTGTGATCAAAGGGACCAACGGAATATATTTCAAAGGTGAAATGTGTAAATAAGTATGAAATTGAGTGGAAGACAAAATACATCCAGGGGACAAAATACAAGAAATGGGCATACTTAACCCCATCGGGATTAGTGTCTACCCAGCCACTTAATTAATTTGTGTATTTCAGTATAGTTTTGATTATATTTCTGGGTTTCATTTTGTTTTCTCCATAGATATCTTGTGTGTTATATCTTTCCAAAGCTGTTACATTGTGCCTGTCCATTTACTTGCTTTTTGATTCTAGATGTGCCAGACTGTCAATTTTCTACTCTGTCAAATGTCAAAGTTTTGCCAGTAATCTTGTGTTATGTATAACTGTTTTGCTTCAATAACCTGTCCATTTTATTCATAGACCATGGCTCCACTGAGAAAATTAAAGAAAGTGTGAAAAATGAATGGTGAGATTTTCGTTCTAGTTGCCAACTGAAATATAAACTGAAATTAGTTTTGATGCTTTAAGTAGTTTGGCCAAATAGGACCTATTGGGGACATTGGATTAAGGTGAAGGGGAAAATATTTAATAGGGATCTGAGGTGTAACTTTTTCACACAAAGGGTGGTGGGGGTATGGAACAAGCTGCCAGAGGAGGTACTATTGAGGCAGGAACATCCCAATGTTTAAGATACTGTTAGACAGGTACATGGATAAGACAGGTTTGGAGGGATGTGGGTCAAATATGGGTAGGTGTGACTAGTGTGCAGGCAGGAGCTGCAGATGCTGGTTTAAACGGAAGATAGACACAAAAAGCTGGAGTAACTCAGTGGGACAGGCAGCATGTCTGGAGAGAAGGAATGGGTGACATTTCGGGTCTAGACTTCTGAGTCTGAGGAAGGGTCTCAATCTGAAACATCACACATTCCTTCTCTCCAGAGATGCTGCCTGTCCAGCTGAGTTCCTCCAGCTTTTTGTGTCTATCTTCAGATGGGGCATGTTGGCCGGTCAAGGCAAGTTGTGTCAAAAGGCCTGTTTCCACACTGTATCACTTTGACTCTATGATTATTTAGCAATGCATATAGCCATTTGTGTATAATGTAGAGGCTGGAACTAGAATTGCCAGCAAAGGCTTTTCTTACCACACCTGCACTTTACCACTGGTATCAATCAAGCGAATGTTCTTCGTCTCTTGCTACTTACCAAGTCTTTCCAGCCTCATCCAAAAACCCATCAGCTTTTACGTGTGTTGATGATGCTCAGCCTTACCTTTGCCACCATTTGCGGGACGCTTTCTTTACAGAGTGATGGATGCCTTGAGCGTGCTGCCAAGAGTGGTGGTGGAGGCAGATATGATAGTGGCATTTAAGAGGTTTTTAGATAGACATATGGATTTGCAAGGAATGGCAGGATATGGATAATGCGCAACCAGTGGAGATTAGTTTAACTTGGCATCTTCAGCATGGACATTGTGGGCTGAAGGACCTGCTTCTGTATTATACTATTCTCTGGTAGACCCAAAATGCTGGAGTAACTCTTACTTCAGCATTTACTCCAGCATTTTGTGTCTACCTTTGATAGCTGAGTCAAGGGATATGGGTAGAAGGCAGGAACGGGGTACTGATTGTGGATGATCAGCCATGATCACGGTGAATGGTGATGCTGGCTCGAAGGGCCTACTCCTGCACCTATTGTCTATTGTCTAAACTAGCATCTGCAGTTCTTTCCTACTTATACTATTCTAAGTTTTCTCAAGCCATTCATTTCCAATTTGTCAGATTGTCTATCATCTGATACTTAGTAACCAAAAAATATATATTTTTAATTGACCTGTAATCGTCATCTTCAGTTGCCACCACAAATTTTATTCTCAGGTCACTGATTCCATCTTTTTTCCGAGAAGCTTCTATTTGAGGTTATACCAGCTTCTGGACATCATTCTCACAAACAGTCTCTCCTTTCCTCAACCTGTCAGTTTTGAAGTCACAATTTATCCCTTTTCAAACTAGACTTGATTATTTCAATGTGCATCTCATAATCTTTGCACATTCTACCTTCAAAAATAAAGCACACCCAAAACCCTTCTGCAACATACCACTGTTCCCTGTCCTTCATTTTCTTCCTGATTAAGCAGTGGCATCGGAGATTCATCGCATTTAAAGACAAAATTAATGATTCGCAACTGAAGTACATTGACAATTCTATACCACCTTCCCAATAGTCACCATCATCACTTTCATTTCAGTGAAATGAGAGAGTGGCCAGGGGGATCTGGGTACCTGATTAACCGGGCTGCCTTTTTGAAGCAACGACTCCTGTAGATCCCTAGATGGTGGGGAGGTCAGTCAGTATATGTTATGGACTGGGCAGTGTTCATCACTTTTTGCAATCTTCTTAATTCCTGAGTTACTCTAATTGCTGAACCAGGCATGATGCAACCAGTTAATATGCTCTCTACTGTACATCTGTAGAAGTTCAATAATATTTATCGACGTACCAAATCTCCTCAATCTTCCAAGGAAGCAGAGACGTTGATTCTACAATTGGATATGGGCAGGTAAGACTAGTGTAGGTGGGGCTTCTTGGTTGGCATGGGCTAGTGGACCTAAGGGCCTGTTTCCATGCTGTATGGCTCTAACTCTATGGTGCTTTGGAGGAGCCTGCTGCAAATAATCCATACTTCTGAATGATTTACAGTGCGGAAGATGGAAGCTTTGTGGTGAGTTTGAGGCCTTAGGAGATTAGTGGGCAAAATTAGAGCACATGGTATTGGGGGTAGGGTACTGACATGGATAGAAAATTGGTTGACAGACAGAAAGCAAAGAGTGGGGATAGATGGGTCCCTTTCGGAATGGCAGGCAGTGACCAGTGGGGTACCGCAAGGTTCGGTGTTGGGACCCCAGCTATTTACGATATACATTAATGACTTAGATGAAGGGATTAAAAGTACCATTAGCAAATTTGCAGATGATACTAAGCTGGGGGGTAGTGTGAATTGTGTGGAAGATGCAATAAGGCTGCAGGGTGACTTGGACAGGTTGTGTGAGTGGGCGGATACATGGCAGATGCAGTTTAATGTAGATAAGTGTGAGGTTATTCACTTTGGAAGTAAGAATAGAAAGGCAGATTATTATCTGAATGGTGTCAAGTTAGGAAGAGGGGATGTTCAACGAGATCTGGGTGTCCTAGTGCATCAGTCACTGAAAGGAAGCATGCAGGTACAGCAGGCAGTGAAGAAAGCCAATGGAATGTTGGCCTTCATAACAAGAGGAGTTGAGTATAGGAGCAAAGAGGTCCTTCTACAGTTGTACCGGGCCCTGGTGAGACCGCACCTGGAGTACTGTGTGCAGTTTTGGTCTCCAACTTTGAGGAAGGATATTCTTGCTATTGAGGGCGTGCAGCGTAGGTTCACTAGGTTAATTCCCGGAATGGCAGGACTGTCGTATGTTGAAAGGCTGGAGCAATTAGGCTTGTATACACTGGAATTTAGAAGGATGAGGGGGGATCTTATTGAAACATATAAGATAATTAGGGGATTGGACACATTAGAGGCAGGAAACATGTTCCCAATGTTGGGGGAGTCCAGAACAAGGGGCCACAGTTTAAGAATAAGGGATAGGCCATTTAGAACGGAGATGAGGAAGAACTTTTTCAGTCAGAGAGTGGTGAAGGTGTGGAATTCTCTGCCTCAGAAGGCAGTGGAGGCCAGTTCGTTGGATGCTTTCAAGAGAGAGCTGGATAGAGCTCTTAAGGATAGCGGAGTGAGGGGGTATGGGGAGAAGGCAGGAACGGGGTACTGATTGAGAGTGATCAGCCATGATCGCATTGAATGGCGGTGCTGGCTCGAAGGGCTGAATGGCCTACTCCTGCACCTATTGTGTATTGTCTATTGTCTATTTCCTCAGGTGAGCAAAGGCTGTACTTAGGCACCAAAAGTAGTGGTGAATTTTATCAGCGATCTCTCCCTTCATTTTGAAGTGAAAGTAGACATTGATATAACCTCTTCAGTGGTGAAAGGTAACCTCACGGTCCAGTGTAGGTTGCTGCTGTTAATTGAGCATGGTGCCTCACAGATGCCTCGATTTGACCTGCCATATGTTCTGAGTCTTTGCACAATTATAGTGCCACATTTTAAACTGGAGGATGTCCTCTGTGTAAAGTTAGGACTTCACCGCCACAAGGTCTATGTGGTTGGCACTTCTACTGAAGCTCTATTGGATAGATGTTTTTGTTGCAGGTAAATTGCTGAGGATAAGATCAAGTAAGTTTTTATGCCTTTTAATTTGCCAATCTGCCAGCTCTATCCTTAGCTGGTTCAGTTAATGGCAGTGCTACCAAGCCACTCTTGGTGACAGACATTTGAAGTTCTTTACTCCCTTCTCCCAGTGTATATACTGTACCCTTCCTACTTTCAAGCTTCTTTCAAATATTGTTCAATGTGGTGGATCAACAATTCATCAGCTGAAAATGACCTAGGCGATATTAAGAGATTGTTACCCTGCCTATGTTTCACCTGATGCCAAGACTTCATGGGGTCTGGAATCAATGGATTTTAAAGGTCATCTCTACTGTTTATTGCATGGTGCTACCTATGGCCTCCTTGCAAAGAATAGGGCATACAGAGGGGTTAAGATGTAAGATGCACCTATGAGAATGTGAAAAGTTGTTGCTCGTCAGTGTTCCCTGTTTACATGCAGTCCGCAGACACATGCACTAGTGGGCTGAAGGGTCTGTTTCCATGCTGTGGGACTCTGACTCTGAAAGCAACTTGGCTGCGTCAGAGTTTGAGTCAAAGGTGGATGGATCATCAGGTTTTATTCTTTCTCAATGTTGTCGTTGCAGTCCTATTGAATGTCTTGTTAGTCCATAACATAGTCTGAGGCAAGTATTGGGTGAATAGAACTCATTTACACATCTAATGTCAGAAACTATCCATTCTTAGTCTGGTATAGGATGGCACAACTTTGATTAAATTGAGGGATTGGTTTAAAACAATATCTTGTATAAAGTATTTTGTGTTAAAGCTTGTTTTACTGGAATAGCTTGTTCTTTATCCTGCCCCTTTGTGTTTCATTGTGCAACAATGATTTTCCACCCTGCGTTTTTTGCAAAGCAATTGCCCTAATACTAAATCCTTTCATAACATGCCATGGCAACAAGACCAATAATAAATACCCTTAAAAGAAAGAGAATAAAGTTTGAACAATAATTTGCAATGTTCAAGTTCATAAGACACAGGAGCAGAATTCGGCCATTTGGTTCATCGAGTCTGCTCTGCGATTTGATGATGACTGATATTTTTCCACCTCAACTCCATTCTCCTGCCTTTTCCCCATAACCTTTGACATAAATCAAATTTGGGAAGACTGTTGTTACAGTATCTTGTTGATAAAATTAAATGTCAGAAATCTAGGATTATACCATGCTTATCAGATTTGAATCATCCTTAACTTCCTATGTTGTGTTGTCTTGGATCCAACAGTAGTTTCCAACATGGAGTGGAAAGTGTTTTGGGTGATTCTGGTGTATTGGACAGTGAGGATTTACCTCCGAGAAGAACAGCGTCACCATCATATTCTGCTCATAAGGTAATTCAATGAAAATTATTTTCCATAATTTTTGATTTACTTAAACGTTTCCTTGAATAATTTTCCTATAGATAATAAGTGAGATAGAAGGATGCTAACATTGTCACATTTTCTTGTACCTTTTTCTCTTTTGAGAACACGGTAAGATAATTTGTCCTATTGGCCATGTGCTGTTTCTCCAGAGGAATAATTTCTTTCTCCCTTCCCTCTTTCAATTCACCTTTTTTGTTTCAAGTGTTTATCATTTTTTCATTTGAATTGTGAACTTTGATTCCATAACATTTAGTGGAGCATTCATTACTCCCTTAATATTTTTAGGTATGCATATTTTCCCAAGCACTCATCTCAATTAACTTTAAGGTTTTTGTATGCTAAATTTGCGTATAAGTAATGAGGACCCTTGTTATGGAAATCAGTTTCTCTTGTTCCCCCATCAATTCTCCTCTTTCTAAACAGAAGCCAAGCTTTCTTCTTTCTAAACTTTTATCCCATTGTGGTAAAACCTTTTGAGGAAAATAAATAGCTTCGTCCAAAACGAGGCTTTTTTTGTTGGGCTGTGATTCTATCCCATTCGAGACAATGATAATTGCCTAACTGTATTCACCCTCTGCCATTTAAAGCTATATTGGATTGGCTTCCGTGAACAACTGTGCTTAAAATGTTCTTGTTTTGTGCTGTACTTCCTCTTTTATTTCTGAAGTCAGATGTCTATCCTTTGAAGTTTTATATCTGTTCTTATTAATAATTCCTAATTCATAAGTTCTTGTATGCCCATTTCATCTGGTCAGACCCACAGTAAAATACTCTCTTCATTAGTTGCTTCATTTTTTCTTCTAATTGAATTTTCATTTAACTTAAATCCTCTAAAATGCATTGATTTTCATTTCCTTTTTTCTGCCTTCACCGTTGCTTTGATTGTAATAGAAATGAGTCCAACTCTATACTAATGCAAGGAAGTCACATTTCAAATTACAGACATCATGTTAGTGTCATTTTACTCTTATTGTTCAGTTCATGTTAGATAGATGATGTGCTTGCAAGCAAATTACATAATTTAGAATGTCTGAATAAATGAACTTTATTCATTTATGATATAATCTATTTCGAGAGATTTCTTTGTTTTCAGCAGCAATTTTGCTTTTCTGATTTAAAAAAAAGCTTTATAATTAGATGATAGAATATCGAACAGAACAGGCCATTCGGCCCACAATGTCTGTGACGAACATGATACCAAGACCATCTCTTCTCAACACACATAATCCATATCATTCATTCTCTGCATATCCACAATACTCTTAAATGCCATTAACAAATCTGCCTCCACCACCAACTCCGGCAGCTTATTCCAGGCATTCACCATATTCTGTTCAAAAAAGAGTTGCCCAGCACATCTCCTTTAAAATGTACCTGTGTCCTCTTAAAGCTATGCCCTCTGGTATTTGATTTTTCCATCCTGGGGAAAAAAGGCTCTGACTATCTACCCTATCAATGCCTATCATAATTTTATAGGTCTCATATCATATCATATATATACAGCCGGAAACAGGCCTTTTCGGCCCACCAAGTCCGTGCCGCCCAGCGATCCCCGTACACTAACACTATCCTACACCCACTAGGGACAATTTTTACATTTACCAATTAACCTACATACCCACAACCTCTGGCATTCCAGAGGAAACAATCCAAGTCTGTCCAACCTCTTCCTGCAGCTAATGTCCCCTAATCAAGGTATCTTTCTGGTAAACCTTCTCGGTACCCTCTCCTAAGACTCTACATCCTTCCTGTAATTGTGACCCGAATTGCATGCAATACTCCAAATGCGGCCTGCGTATTGCATGCAATACTCCAAAGTCCTGTAAAGCTGCATAATAACTTCTTGGCACTTATAGTCAATGTCCTGATCTATGAAAGCAAGCATAGCATGGTACAAGTTACATCAGGAGATACAATCGGCATGCAAGAAAGGCAATGTTACGGTGGTCATGGGGGATTTCAATATGCAGGTAGACTGGGAAAATCAGGTTGGTACTGGACCCCAAGAGAGGGAATTTATTGGGGGCCTTCGAGATGGTTTTTAGCGCAGTTTGTTGTGGAGCCTACCAGGAAAAGGCAATTCTGAATTTAGTGTTGTGTAATGAACAGGATTTTATAAGGGAGCTCTCGGTAAAGGAACCACCAGGAGGTAGCCACCATAATATAAGATTCAACCTGCAATTTGAGAGGGAGAAGATGAAATCGGATGTGTCGGTATTACAGCTGAGCAAAGGGCACTACAGAGGCATGAGGGAGGAGCTGGCCAAAGTTGACTATAAAGTGACCCTAGCAGGAATAATGGTGGAACAGCAATGGCAGGAATTTCTGGGAATAATCCGGAAGATGCAGGATCTTTTCATTCCAAAGAGGAAGATTCTAGGGGGAGAAAGAGGTGACTGTGGCTGACAAGGGAAGTCACAGACCGTATATAAAACTAAAAGAGAAGGCGTATGACATAGCAAAGATCAGTGGGAAACCAGAGGATTGGGAAACTTTTAAAAAACAACAGAAGGTAACTAAAAAGGCAATACAGGGAGAAAAGATGAAATACAAAGGTAAGCTAGACAATAATATAAAAGAGGATAGGAAGAGTTTCTTCAGTTATATAAAGAGCAAGAAAGAGGCAAGAGTAGAGGTTGGACCGCTGGAGAATGATGCAGAAGGTGATAATGGGGAGTAAAGAAATGGCAGAGGAGTTGAATAACTGTTTTGCATCAGTCTTCACAGTGGAAGACACCAGCAAAGTGTCTGAAATTCAAGAGAGTCATGGGGCGGAAGTTAGTGGAGTGGCTATTACTAGGGAAAAGATGTTTGGGAAGCTGAAAGGGCTGAAGGTGGATAAGTCACCTGGGCCGGATGGACTGCACCAGAGAGTTCTGAAAGAGGTCGCTTGAGAGATTGTGGAGGCATTGACAGTGTTATTTCAGGAATCACTAGAGTCAGGAGTGGTCCCAGATGATTGGAAAATTGTCAATATTACCCTGCTGCACAAAAAGGGAGCAAGGCAGAATAATGGGAACTATAGGTCAGTTAGTATGACTTTTGTGGTTGGTAAGATTTTAGAGTCCATTATAAAGGATGAGGTTACGGAGTACTTAGACTTTCACGATAAAATAGCCTGAAGTCAGCATGGCTTTGTGAAGGTGAGGTCTTGCTTGACAAATTTACTGGAATTCTTTGAAGAAGTAAATACCAGGACAGACAAAGGAGAGTCAGTAGATGTTGTTTACTTAGATTTTCAGAAAGCCTTTGATAAGGTGCCACACGTTAGGCTGCTGAGGAAGATGAGAGCCCATGGTATCAAAGGGCAGATGCTAGCATGGATAGCAGGTTGGCTGGATGGCAGAAGACAAAGAGTGGCACTAAAGGGAGCTTTTTCTGGATGGCTGCTAGTGACTAGTGGAGTTCCGCAAGGGTCAGTGCTGGGGCCACTACTCTTCACGTATTATATTAATGATTTGAAGTCAGCATGGCTTTGTGAAGGCCGACAAACACTCACCATGGGTTAACCTACTCATTCCTGGGATCATTCTTGTAAACCTCCTCTGGGTGCTGTCCAGAGCCAGCACATCCTTCCCCTGATATGGTGCCCAAAATTGCTCACAATATTCCAAATGTGGCCTTACCAGTGCCTTATAGAGCCTCAACATTACATCCCTGTTTTTGTATACAAGCCCTCTTGAAATAAATGGCAACATTGAGTTTGCTTTCTTTACAACTGATTTAACATGTGGTTCATGTTTCTGAACATGAACAAATGCTCCGAAAGCTTCTATATTTGGTTCCTCTATATCTGAGTCCTATGAATTTACTAGATGTTTTTAATGCTTGTGCAGGTAGTTAAACCAAAGTACAAAAGCTTTCTTCGTGCGGTTCAGAACAAACAATTACTCATGAGTCCAGTTTTTGTTGGCCGTACAATGGTGAAATCCTTCATTAATCGCAATACTCAAGTGAAAGTTGATCCCAAGGTAAGTTTGTTCTGCCAGCATCTAAATATTTTCATTGTGCACAAACAGAGCTAGCACAACTTCTGGTCGCAGTTGGATTTATTACTTGCTGCTAGTGAGGGAGGTTTGTACATGTTGGCCCTGTACATAACAATATATGCTAATAGGATTTTAAATGTTGTAGAAATACAATATGTAAAGATAATTTTTGAAGGTGGGCAAAGAATAGGTTTGCAACATTCTGTGATTAGTCCTTGTAATATCTTTAGTTCCCAGCTCTCAAAACCAGGAATGTTTCAATGCATTTGCCAGAAAGAATCTTAAATCCCAAGGGCTTTTGCAAAGTAAAGGTTGATCTGTTTTGATACTTGGAAATTGATGAGTTTCTGTTTAAAGCATTAAAATGGTTGTAATGTACATTTATGTATTTTGGAAATGGTAGAAGATATCTATAACTGTTATAATTGGATGTACTGTTCACTTGACTACTTTTTAATCTAATTAAGGAGAGGTAGAATTGGGTAGATAATTTAATTTGATTTTAATAGAAATCGGTAAAATTGACACTTTTTAAACAGTACACCATTATTTTAATTTTTTTTATGGTTAATTTATCACCATGAGGTAACATTTTCCACTTTGTATGATTCACTTTATAATTGTTCATAATGTACTTTAGGAAAAAGAGAGGATCCATCTGGCAAATCTTAAGAAAAAGCAAGAGCAAAAAGTAGAAAGAATACAGAAAGTGGAGGAAGGGAAAAAACGCAAATTAGAAGAGCTTAAAAAGTAAGCATGTGCAAATCTAAATTCAATATTCCAATCTGAAGCTCTATGAGCAACAGAATACATTTTGATTTAAAAAAAAATGTCTGGATCATGAATCTAATTATGTGCACATAATTGTTTTGACATTTTTTTCCGTGATCCCATTTTACCCTCAGAAATTGCTTATCTTGATCTGTTGGTTTAGTTATGACCACAAAAATTGTTGTCCTTGCTAATTTTCTTTGACTAAAACAAACCAAAGATTCACAATTCCTGCTGGAATCACTATCTTTTGTATGTGGAGTACCTTGATTGTTTAAATACTTAATTTAAGTTATAAAGTAGGAATTGTATTGCTGCTTCTGGTTGACTCTGTGCACGCTTTTCTACAAAGTTCTGATTTCAATATTTCCCCCCCTCAGAAAGCGGGAGTTACGGCAGAAACCTGTTTTAGAGGCTTGTTCTAGAGTTGAGCAGCAAGAAGCAAAGAAGAAAAATAAAATTGAACAAAGACGTTTTCAACCTTATAAGAGTGAAAAGGTATTTTATAATCCTAGAGGCCTGCCTGTTGGTAGTTTAATTTGCAACTTTAGTATTTAATTGTGTAGGTGGTAGAAGAATTGGGTTGGAATTGATGAGCACGAGAAAATTAGATGCAAAGAAAAAAACCTAGGGGGAAATATGGTTCTGTCTAAACTTAATATTTTGCAAATAATCCAAACGCTGAACAAGTGTGCCAATACAATTGTATTCTTCTGTTGAATTTTAGTCACCTCAAGGAGCTGATGTAACATTTTGTATCTTGTTGCAGTTGCATGAGGAACAATTTGCCGAAGAGAGTGCAAAAAAGAAACTAACTGTTAAGATAGGAGAGTTTCAAAGGTGGCATGAGGATGACAGAAAACAGAGATTGCTGCAGGTAATATTGCTTTGCAAACCTTTTATGTTCATTAATTTCTCTTCATATGACTTGCAGATGACACAAAAATTGATGGAATTGTGGAGCTCCTGAATTAGCTCAATCCGGTTTACACACATTTCAAAAGGAAGAACACTGATGTGCCTTCTTGGGCCTGGTGGCATGGTAATTTTAGTCACTGAGGCCAACGCCAGCAGATCCTTCAGGAGGGTGAACCTTTGAAAAGTGTCTTGACCTGATAGTGCACCTGGCCGCTTTCTCAAAAGTTGCGTAGACCAACTGTAGTCTTTTTGGAAATCTACAACATCCCACTACTAAGGTCTGATGTTCCCATCTGCTTTAAAAGGGTATTGATAATACTGGTGCCCAAGAAGAGTAAGGTGACATGCCTCAATGACTGTCAACCAGTGGCACTAATGTCTTTGGTGATGAAGTGTTTTGAGAGGATGGTTGTGGTGCATGTCAACTCCGACTTTATCAAGAACCTGCAGCCATTCCATGTTGTCCACTGTCATAATAGGAGATGTGATTTTGATGCTCAGTCCCCTGCTCTATTTACTCTATACCCATGACTGTGCAGCCAGACACAGTTCCAACTCCATCTTTAAATTTGCCGATAACATGGCCATTAATGGACACATTGCGGATACTAATAATTCAAAGTGTAGGAGGGAGATCGATCTTCTGATTGAATAATGCCCAGAATAACAATCTTGCTCTCAACATAAGCAAGACCAAGGAGTTGATTGTTCACTTCAGAAGAACGAAGCAGAGGATCCATGAACCTGTCTTCTTCAATGCGTCGACTGTGGAGAGAGCCAACTTAATGTTCCTGGGCATGCATAATCTCTGAAGATATGTCCTGGGCTCAGCACATTGTTGCAATCATAAAGAGAGCCTATCAATATTCGTTTGAACTTCTGCAGGTGTACGGTAGAGAACATATTGACTGACTGCATCATAGCCTGGTTCAGCAATTTAACTCTGTTTCTTTCTACAGATAATGCCTCAAATGCTGAATATTTCCATCATTTACTTTCATTACCCTTTTTTATAGATGACTGAGTAAAAATAATGTCTTTCATCTCACCCCATTCCATTAAATACTTAGTGTATTGTTTCATGGAATCTTATATTCAAATATCTCATACAAGCATCTTCGTCTTTATTATTGTGACAAATGAAGTGACTGATGCAATCTTGGTCTCACTTTATCTATCTCGACAAAAGAAGTGGAAATTAAAATTTAGCACCACTTCATCAAACTTCAGTCATGCAATTTGGATAGTTATCTAAAATTTGCTTGCAATCCCAATTTATTACATTGAGCATCTATGTTAAAATTCGGCATGTAATAATGTTGGAACAAATGGTACTCCCTTTAAGTTATTTCCTTAATGACTAGATTTCCAGTTAGCCACACCCACCCACCTCCTGAACATTGGGTTTTCATCTAATGCATTTATTGTTTTTTATTTACTCAACATCTAACTACATTTAGGATGAAAGTAACTTAAATTTATTTCTGATACCCCCTTGTCTAAATTTCCTACTAGTAAACTCGTATCACAAACCATTAGCTACTTTCTTTCCGGTACATCACACTCACCCATGCCGACTTGCTTTCATCCTGAGGCAATTTTGAACATTAGCAAGTTGCTGATGCTGTACATTTTTTTCATTTGCCGGAGTCTGAACTGATTGTTTCAGCAATTTTATAAAGCAAAATTTGTAAGTAGACCATGTGTAGTTATGATTTTAATCCTTTGATCAACACTTGGTCAACTCTTTGATCTCACAGAAGTATTAACTGCTTCAAATTTTGAAATGCTAAGAACAGTTGTCAGAGAATGGCTTTTAATAGGTGCTTATTCACACAGGGAGAAAAACTGCAGCACAGACGACAAGACGAACTGCAACAGCAATGTAGGCTGGCAGAAGCTAAAAAGCTTCAAGAACAGGGGGAATTTGAACTGGAGAGAAAACAACAGCATGATCTACATTTGGCTACAGCCAAGGACTGGGAAAGAATGGAACAGGAGAGCTTCCTGGCAGAGAGGTATGCAGCAGCATTGTCGTAGCTGTTTACATTATGTTTCCTCGTTTTCCCAGGAAGTGTTTTAATGCAAAATCCTCAAACTCGAGATCAAACAGCTCAACTGCATGTTGTACTTCAGCTGGGGACGGATTAGTGGTCTTGTATTTTATGTCTTGGTCAATGAAATATTCTGCCTGCCTTAGTAAATGGAAGCATGTTAGTCAAAGAGCCAAGGAATTGAAGTCAATGTTGTCTAACTACCTATTGTTGATGAGGAGAGAATCAGGAAGAATTCTTTGTAATACATGTGGATTAAGGTAAGTATTTGGACATTGAAATAGTTAAATTGATGATATTCAAAAGCAAGTGACAAGTTTAATTAGTTGTCGTCTCAGCAGTGAGGGTCAGATGTTATGATGACTGAAAGGTTCCTGCAATGTATTTTCACAAGGAAATGACTATACACAGATGGGGAGAATAGTGAGTAATTTAAACTAAACCCCGGGAATACTCACTCCTAGATCCCTGATGTTTGTCGAGTAGGTTGATGAGGCAGGCAGAATATTTTGTTGGCCAAGGCATAGAATATAGGAGCACTAAATGCACACCAACTGGAGTTCTGTGTACAGTTCTGGTCACCGCACTAAAGACGTGATCGCATGAGAGATGTTTGGCAGGAGGTTTTAAGAATGTTGCCTGGAAGCAGTTTTTACAAAAGATAAAAGGTTTGTTTGGTTGGGTAGAAAAGTGGCAAATTGCATTCAAACGAGAAATTAAATTATAAAATGAGGTATAATGTTGCATATGCGTGTACAATTAATGAATGGAGGGATAGAACAAAAGGATGTATGTCTACAGACCCTCTATAAGTGGTTGAACTGGTCAATATAGTGGCGTAACCACACATGGGAAATTTTCCTTTACTAGTTAAGATACGGACTATGCGTGAGGAGGTTATACTAGAATTTCTACAATATGAATTAGGTCATATCTTTAGTATTTTGATGTGGTCACTGCATCAAAGGAAATATGTGGTTTGTGTAAGGAGACTTCAAAGGGATTTTAAGATGGTTAGACTGGAATATTTCAGCAATGAGGATTGAGACTGAAAGGAGACTTAATTAAGATTCATAACAGTGAAGACCTGTGATTTACAGGGCAACATACCTGGTGTGGAAGGTGAAATTAGATTATGTAGATCTTTTTCAATCAGCATAGATACTTTAGTTGTTAAATTTCTGATTCTATGCTGAATCCATTGCAAGAGATGCCAAATGACCAAATTGCAGTTTTGAATGAAATTCATGTTTGTTAAACTCATTGTGGGAAACCATTATGTCACACCCCCTTTGGATGTTAGAGGTCTGATGCAGCGGTGTAATAGGAAACACCTGTGTGATTTAAAAAAATGTAAACTAGAAATTTTCTACATCTATTTATGACCCTGTCATCATAATGGAGTTAACATGGAGTTTGAGTTGCAGTTTGGTGGGGAGAGAAAATGCTGTACTCTGTCTCTACTCACCTATTAAAGATTTTACTTGAATTCTCACTCAGATTTGATCTTCATTGTGCACCATTTGAGATACGTTCATTTACAGATGTTACTTGCTGAGCTAGATGTCAAACCATCAGGATTTCCTGAGAGACAGATAGTGGATTATTTAGAGTTTTACTGTAGTTGAATGTGTTTGGAGTATAACTGAATATACTAAGTCACCGTGCACATCATTCTTTTGAATTTGAAGTATAGTTAGGAGTTAGCCTGGACTGGAGTTGTAAAGATTAAACTTTAATTCTCCAAAACCTACTGTAATTTCAACGTTTCTTAAAGTCCGTTTACCTTTCTCAAAATTAGTAACTTTTGTAGGTCTGTATATGCATTGCTGTGGTGTTTATTAATTTAACCCTACAAGTAGATGAAGAGATTTAATCGAGCATCAACACAACAATCTCTATTTGATGTAAAACAAAAAGCAAATCAAATTTTATTTTAAAGTAAACTATTTTCAATATCTGTTTACCTTTTAATAGAATCAAAATGTGTCAAACTTCAATAATAGTAAGCTGCTGATAATTCTAATGTCAGACCAATATATTTAAGGAATAAGTTAATTGAATTGCTAACTTTTTTTTGAAAAAGGGAACATCAACGTGTGGCAAAAAAGAGGTTCCTCCAATTACAGCAAATGTTAGAGCAGACAACATGGGAGGAAGCTGCATTACAGGATTGCCCAGAGAAGGAAATACTTTCCAAGAGATTGAAAGACAGAGAATTGGTAAGGAATCTTACCTTGATGGGTTCAATGTTTTACTTCCTTGATGACTATGTCATTAACATTGTTAGTAGGTTTGCAGATGAAACCAACATTGGTGATGTCGTGGACAGAGAATGCTGCCTAGATTACAACAGGATCTTGATGAAGTGGGGAAGTGGGCCAACGAATGGCTGATGGAATGTGACAATGACAAGTGGTCGGCATGGTGACGCAACAGTAGAGTTGCTGCCTTACCACGATTGCAGCGCCGGAGACCCGTGTTCGATCCCGACTACGGGTGCTGTATGTATGGAGTTTGTACGTTCTCCCTGTGATCTGTGTGGGTTTTCTCCAAATTCTTCGGTTTCCTCCCACACTCCAAAGACGTACAGGTTTGTAGGTTAATTGGCTTGGTACATGTAAAAATGGTCCCTCGTGTGTGTGTGTAGGATAGTGTTAATGTGCAGAGATCACTGGTCAGCGCGGACCCGGTGGGCCGAATGGCCTGTTTCCGCACTGTATCTCTAAACTAAATAAAAAATGTAAAGTGATGTATTTTGGTAAATAAATCAGGGCAGAACTTGCACAGTAAATAGCAGTGACCTGGTGAATGCTGTAGCATGGAGAAACTGAGGGGTACAGGTACATGGTTCCCTGAAGGTGGTTACACAGGTAGGCAGGTTGGTAAAAAAGGCATTTGATATGCTTGCTTTTATTGGTCAGCGCATTAACTACAGTAGTTGGGACGCCATGTTACAACTATACAAGAGACTGCACTTGGAGTTTTGTGCATTGATCTGATTGCTGAGCTATAAGAAAGGTCCAGAAATTATTCATGAGGATGTTACTGGGACTGGTGTCTTAAATTATAAAAGAATGGCAAATGTGACTTGCTCAGAAAGACATCTTGTTGGGCATGAGGTGGGTTGAAAGAACTGCTTCTGTGTTGTCTGACTCCGAATAAGGTTAATTTGTATATCCTGATTGAGGTTGATTTGATAGATGATGATTTAGGATTAATTGGTATAATCCATTGAGAGTGTGAATTTGATTGGGAGTTCATTTTAGTTCTTATCTAACGAAATAAGTGATAGAAAGTGAAGCCAACATACACATTTCAGGAAATTTTGTAATTGCATTTATTTTAGCTTTTCCCATCCCTTCATCACTTGAATTTTGAGACTGATATTTTCATGCTCTTTGTAGGAAGGACCACAACTGGAAGAGGTAGAAAGTGGGAGTTTGAAGAGACAAAATCAAAGGGAGCATTTGGAGCATGATCAACAAGATGAGAATAAACTTGAAGACCAAGAAATAAAATGGAAAAAGGAACAGAGCAGAAAAGCTGCAGAAATTGCATCCAACAAAAATATATTGGATAAAACTATGGAGGTGCGTGTGAGTATTTTAGTAATTGGGGATTCTGTAGATTTGTTATTTGTTCACCATCTTACTGCAAATTAATGGGTATGCCATAACTCCAAATGAAGATTGATATAATTATTCCATTGCTTTCCTTCATGTTAGCGTTGAGATAACACTTGCCTTTTTTCATAACATTGTGAGATCTCCAGAGCTATGTTTAAAATACTCATTGAATTTTGGAAACCCACTTGAGCCTATATGAAAAAGCAGTACGCAGTCTTACATCTGAATATGTACATAGTTAAAAGTGTTTCTGGGGAATTGAGATTTTTTTGCTTTGACTGATACAGAATTGAGACAGGTGGCAAATGGGGAAACAAAATTACAGAACATGTTATGATTTGAGACGGTGCTGGTGGCAGATTTCAATGGAGAATGGAAGAATATTTGGAAACTGGTGAATCCAACATAAGGGGAGGAGAGGAAGACAAGTGCAGACCTCCCAACCCTTCCGAATTTGGCGGAAAGTTTCCGCTTTCTTATTTCATTTCCGCCATTCCGATTTCGCCTCACATTTTTCCGCAAAACACATGCCTCGCCCCACCGCTCTCCTCGCTCCGCCTTGCTGCCCGTCCCCCGTCTGCCCCAACCTGCCTCGCCGCCTGCCTCTCCGCCCCCCCCGCCTCGCAGCCCACACCCCCCCCCCCTGGCCTCGCCATGGGGGGGGGCAGGGGATGGGAGTAGTGGGGGGGTCTGTGAGGTGGGGGGCTGAGGTGGGGAAGGGAGTGGGGGTGGGAGTTGAGGGGGAGGAGTTGGGGTAGCGTGGTAGTGGGGGGGTGGGCAGGAGGGGGTTAGGAGGGAGGGGGAAGTGGAGGTGGGAAAAGGGGATGGGAATAGGGGGGAGGGGTGGGGATAGAGTGGGAGTAGGGGGAGGGGTGGGGACGGGGGGTTGGGTGGGGGTAGAGTGGGAGTAGAGGGAGGGGTGGGGATAGAGTGGGAGTAGGGGTGGGGAGGGAGGATTGTGGGGGAAGCAGGGTTATGATTTGCTGTTGAAGATCACTGGAGCATGTCTTCAATGAAATTAGGTATGTGCAGTTTTAAATGAATCTCTTCATAACTTAGTCATACTTTTTTATGACCATTGTTCTTTTATTCAATACCAAGAGAATTGGGATGTGTAAAGAAAAAGCAAAATAGAAAATCAAAACAAAAACAAAATTCTTTGTGTTGTAAAAAGTATTTCTGTTCAATAACCTTTCTATAAATAGCAGAATATACTCATGATCGGCCTGACATTGTACATGTAGTCAAAGAACTACAGACTTGGAGATAATAGTCGCTTTTCACACATGAATGTAGCGCAATGCGTATGCGCATTTGGCGAGCATACGTTTTTTTGCTGAAATTTGCAGTACGCACCGTACTATGAATTTTGATGTAAAATTCTGAATTTTGGACATCAAAATTATGAATATGCAAAATCAAATGTTGGGTCTGCCAGTGGAATGAATAAGATCCTTTTTTTGCAAAGAGCCAGGCCGATTCTTTAATGCATTAAACCATAATTTTCTGCCACTCTCAGGCTTATAGATCTGTATAGATCAAAGTTTTTAAAGTGACTAATTCTTAGTGCAATTTTCAGAAAGATGCATCTTGATCATGCATAGGTTAACCTAATAAGAACAAGACTTTGCTTTGTGATCCCTGCTTTATCAAATGGATTACTGAACATTCAAATCTCTGAAACTGTGTTGTGGTCCATATCCCATCTCATTACATGATCTGAAGGTCATCTGTAGTGTTTATCAGTGTAACTCTCGCACCACAATTTGAATTAAATCTGATCACCTGTGGTTTAAGGATTTTTGCTGTTCTACAGATGTAAAAACAATATTATTTGCTTATCATTCTCCTTTTCCCTCCTTCTCTTCCCTACAGTCAGTAAAGAGATGAACTGAGCACCACCACATGTAAAGGGTGCATTGAAGAGGTTGAGTGCAACCCATTACAGAGATTAATTGGAGATTTGGTTATGCCTGCTGGCAGTCGATTAAAATTCTATTTGTCTCTGTTGTGGAGTATTTGAAGTGATTGGGTGACGACTAGTAAAAGAATATATATTCTAAATAATTTAATTGGCATTTTAATTGCAGCAAGAACATGCTGAGTATAATGGTGAAATAATTGCTAAATTGCTGGGGTAGTAATCTCAAGGCTAGGACTGACAATGCTGACATCAGGCTATAAATCCTATCAGATAGCTGTGGGGTTTAAATTTTGCTGTTAATCCTAGAATTTAACAAAAATGTAATAGCGATATGACCAAATAGTTATACATAAAACACCTGCTTCAATTATGTCTTACAGAGAGTAAATATGCCATCCTTGATTCTGTCTGTGAGACACTGGACTTTCTGTACTGTTGATTCTTAAATTTACTCAAAATATCAGAGCCATTCTGTTCAAGAGCATTTAGAAATGGGCAATAAATGCGAGGCTTACATGTGATGCCCAACTCTTGAGAAATATAATTTGTTTAATGCAATGATATGTTTTTCAGTGCCCTCCAAAGCCAGAATCTTACACTATGTCACCCATTAGCTATTCCAAAGTAAAGTTGCCCAAAATAAATCTGGAGAATTATGGAATGGACTTGAACAGCGATGACTCGACAGATGATGAGGGGATGCCACGCAAACCGATCCCTGCCTGGGCTAGCGGTAGGTCATTATTTTCAGATTATTTGGGGAAAAAAAGTTTTTCTTTTTTGGCAAACTTGAAATGGAGAGCCTACTATATTCAGTTTATCTTAAGCCAGCATTTCCACAGCGTTGCCAGGAAAAGTGTTTTTTTGCCCTTATTGAATATTTGCACACTACAAGCCATATAATTATATAGGAATTTAGGGGTCAGGATCATCTTGTTTTAAAATGGCACCTCTATTTTCCCTTCCTTTTAACTTCAGTGCATAGAAGATTTCAAGATCAATTTATTGTCACATGTACCAATTAATGTAGTGAACTTTGAGTTGCCATACAGCCATACTAAGTAAAAAGCAACAAGATACACAGTCACATAAAATAAAATTTAACATAAACATCCACCACAGCGGATTCCACATTCCTCACTGTGATGGAAGGTAATAAAGTTCAATCATCTTCCTCTTTGTTCACCTGCGGTCGGGGCTGTTGAACCATCCGCAGTTGCCGCAGCCGACGGTTTGAAGCCCTCACGTCGGGATGATCAAAACTCCCGCGTCGGGACAGTTGAAAAGCTCTCCGCGGCATGGAGTTCCCGAGTCGGCCTCTTCTTACCAGAGACTGTGGGTTTCACGACGTTAAAGTCCACAGGCCCCACAGTTGGATCTCTCCACAGTCGATCCTCGGCAAAGGATCGCAAGCCTCGCAAGCCTGTCTCCAGGAAAGGCTGGCAACTCCTCTATGTTAGGCCGCAGTGGGGACAGAGATACGATACGGAAAAAATCGCATCTCCGTCGAGGTAAGAGATTGAAAAAAAGTTACCCCCAACCCCCACATAAAACAAACCAATAAACACTTACATACTTTTAATACATAAAAATAACAAAAACAGAAGAAAGGACAGACTGTTGGCGAGGGAGCCAGTGCTGGTGGCGCCACCCGATGGTACATATAACCATGTACAATTTTGTTTAAAAGTAGCACTTTGATTAGACAGAATATGTATAGAAACTGGAGTGGTTCCATTGATCTAACTTTTATAGACTATTCCAAGAGCCTGTCTAGACCTCAACTGGCTCACTAAAAATTCTACCTATAAGGTAGAATTGCTTGCCATTTGCCCCCATCAGCATATCGGCTCTTTCACTGTTCCCAAATAAGCCCACAGTTACTCTGCATCCCCTTTTGTGTCACCTCGTTTTAGACAGTGGCCATATCCGATCCATTTCTTCCCCCTTTGCTGACCGTCGTGACCTTTGTATTTGCTAACCACACTGACCTGTATCCTGCTTGCTGCCCCTATGTTCCTTAGACTTTGCTCAAATTGGAGGTTCAGCATTTACTGGCAGAATGTTCATTTTTTGCTATCAAGAAAATGGATGCATAACTATGTACAGTATTGTCTTTGTCTTCCATTACATTTGTAGATTGTACTAGACGGGCGTGAACCCGTTGGGTCCAAACCTCTCCTGCGTGCGCGGCAGCCCGTGGGTGCAAACCTCTCCTGCCGGCCCGGCAGCCCTCCCTCAACTGACGATTCGTGGACCGGTTGCCGGCTGGGGAGTGTTTTCCCCCGGGGACGTGGGCAGGCGAGGGGGGAGAGGAAAGGGGAGCAAGAGCCACTCAGCTCGGCCCCGGGCGGCCAGAGCGAGCCATGGACCCACTGGGTGGAAACCTCCCCTGCAGCGGCAGCTCGACGGCGACGGCCATCTTCTTTGACCCTCTGTCGCCACGTTGCACCATGGGAGGAAGGTCAGGCGCGGGGCACGCCGGGCGCCGGTCCTCCCGGCGGGAGTGGGCGAGTGTGTTTATTAAGTTAATTGCTTTAAAAATATAACAAAACTTGATCAATCAAGATCGCAATGGAATGGTGAGTAGGATGGGCCTAAAATCGTTGCGTGTACTGTTTTGGCTGTATTTCGGGAACAAACTGCCATACAATCAAATATACGAATATACAAGATGAGAGTTTTTGTAAAAAAAAATAATATATATATATAATATAGATTTTCAATCTGAGACAATTTTCCAGCTTTTTTGTATCATATGTTCAAATACCATGATTTTGATGGAATATTATTCCTTGCTATTAGGTAAAGAACTAAAGCAGGCACTGATAATGCAGTTTTATCATCCATTTAACTTGGACAAACTCTTTTGTGCCATTGAACCCCCCAATCTCGAAGCCATCTTCAGCAAAAGGAAGCCACGTTACTTAGAACGGACAAGTTCTGCAGTGTGGCATTCACCACCTGGATCAAACATCTTTCTGGACACAGCCTATGGTTCTGTGAAACAATGAACTATCCCTGTTCTGATGATTTATAATAACATATTCTAAGAAACCAACAATCTTCTCGTCCGCTTTGATATTTTATCTATTCTATATTATTTAACTAACCTCCTAACAACTGAAAAGTATGAGGTAAAGAACCATTAGCCGTTTCCCAAAGTTGTTGATTGTTTAGAGGATTTTGTATTTTAAGTTTGCAAATTTTATATTATGATCACTTTTAATTGACTTAGTTTTGTGCCGAGATCAAATCCTGATAGATGAACATTCTACTTGCCTTCTATAAGGGTCATGCGGAAGCTTTTCAATCTACTGGGGACTGTGGCCAAGAGCACCATTTCTTAATTTACCATTAATTGGCAGGCTCCGTTTCTGATATAAAGAGTTGGGCATGGAATCTCATTGGGTCATTAACTTTTTCTCAATTGTGGCAGAATAAAGAGATATTTTGCTATTGATCTCGTTGTACACTTCCTGCTACATCTGGATACAGGAATTAGACCTACACTCAATTTCCAGCATGTCTGTCCCACATGGAACACTCCTTTCTAATGGAATGCAGTTTTTGGAAGATTCTTGGATGACATTATATCTTGGGAATAGCCAGTCATTTGCATAGAGTACATACAAGATCCATTTTCTTCCCTGTGCTATGTTACCCAATCCCAGTTGAGGTTGTGAACAAGTGTTGAGGTGGGTTTGTAGGCCTTGTGGTTAAGAACAAAATAAATAATCAGTTTGCTCATGCAAGGTGTGCATGAGGATGAGGTCGGGCTTGCTTCAACTTTTTTCATCTCCCCACCTAAAGGCTCGCTGATCTTTTGCTACTCTGGCTCAAATGTGTGTGATTGGCACTTGGGCTGTTTGCCCACGGAATTGCATGCATGTGAAAAAACTGGTAACAACCAGCCTTGTGTTTCAAATGATGCGTTGTAATAATGTGATCAATTTCATCAAGATAACATTTTAATTTCAAATGCATGGTCAAAGTTGTAATAGAGCCTGCTTTATAATTGTAGATAATTTTGCAAATATTCAGTTGGCAAAATAATGAGAAATATTTAATTTAACATAATAAAGTTTTTCCATTTGCTAAACCATTCTTCGGTTTAAACTACTGGATGTCATGAATAAACTTACTGGAGCTCGCATGTAAATTTTTGTGTAACTAACTTAGAATGTTTTTTTGCACCAATTGGCCAACTAATTTTAGCGCCGTGTAACTTTGGGTCAGGATTGGAGAACAGCTATTCAACTGCATTTCACTTGGACCTTTTTTAATGAATGCTATCTCGTGGCAAGACGCTGTGTGAAATTAAAGATAATTTTGAGACAAGACAGGGTAGATGCTGAAATCTGGAGCAAAGAAATAGCTGGAAGAAATTAGCAGGTCAGCCAATGTTTGTGGAGAGAAAGAATGGTTGACATTTTGAGGAGAGACCCTGGTTGGAGGATGCAAACGGTGAACAATAGGTGCAGGAGTAGACTATTCGGCCCTCCGAGCCAGCACCGCCATTCAATGTGATCATGGCTGATCATTCACAATCTGTACTCCGTTCCTGCCCTCTCCCCATACCCCCTGACTCCGCTATCATTAAAAGCTCTACCTAACTCTCTCTTGAAAGCATCCAGAGAATTGGCCTCCATTGCCTTCTAAGGCAGAGAATTCCACAGATTTACAACTCTGAGTGAAAAAGTTTTTCCTCATCTCCGTTCTAAATGGCCTACCCCTTATTCTTAAACTATGGTCCCTGGTTCTGGACTCTCCCAACATTGGGAACATGTTTCCTGCCTCTTGTGTGTCCAATCTCTTAATATTATATGTTTCAATAAGATCCCCTCTCATCCTTCTAAATTCCAGTGTATACAAGCCCAGTCGCTCCAGTCTTTCAACATACGACAGTCCCGCCATTCCAGGAATTAACCTAGTGAACCTACGCTGCACTCCCTCAATAGCAAGAATGTCCTTCCTCAAATTTGGAGACCAAAACTGCACACGGTACTCCAGGTGTGGTCTCACTAGGCCCCTGTACAACTGCAGAAGGACCTCTTTGCTCCTATACTCAACTCCCCTTGTCATGAAGGCCAACATGCCATTAGCTTTCTTCACTGCCTGCTGTACCTGCATGCTTACTTTCAGTGACTGATGAACAAGGACACCCAGATCTCTTTGTACTTCCCCTTTTCCTAACTTGACACCATTCAGATAATAATCTGCCTTCCTGTTCTTACCACCAAAGTGGATAACCTCACATTTATCCACATTAAACTGCATCTGCCCACTCACACAACCTGTCCAAGTCACACTGCCATCCAGCTTTGTCATCTGCAAATTTGCTAATGTTATTTTTAATCCCTTCATCTAAGTCATTAATGTATGTTGTAAATAGCTGTGGTCCCAGCACCGAGCCTTGCGGTACCCCACTAGTCACTGCCTGCCATTCTGAAAGGGACCCGTTAATCCCTACTCTTTGTTTCCTGTCTGCCAACCAATTTTCTATCCATGTCAGCACCCTACCCCCAATACCATGTACTCTAATTTTGCCCACTAATCTCCTATGTGAGATCTTATCAAAGGCTTTCTGAAAGTCCAGGTACACTACATCCACTGGCTCTCGTCCATTTTCCTAGTTTCATCTTCAAAAAATTCCTGAAGATTAGTCAAGCACGATTTTTCCTTCGTAAATCCACGCTGACTCGGAACGATCCTGTTACTGCTATCCAAATGTTCCGCAATTTCTTCTGTTATAATTGACTCCAGCATCTTCTCCACCACTGATGTCAGGCTAACTGGTCTATAATTTTCCATTTTCTCTTTCCCTCCTTTCTTAACGTTAGCTACCCTCCAATCCATGGGAACTGATCCTGAATCTATAGAACATTGGAAAATAATCACCAACGCGAGCCACTTCCTTAAGTACCCTGGGATGCAGACCATCAGGCCCTGGGGATTTATCAGCCTTCAGTTCCATCAGTCTACCCAACACCATTTCCTGCCTAATGTGAATTTCCTTCAGTTCCTCCGTCACCCTAGGACCTCTG
The DNA here is from genome assembly GCF_053455715.1 of Rhinoraja longicauda. Classification (NCBI taxonomy): domain Eukaryota; kingdom Metazoa; phylum Chordata; class Chondrichthyes; order Rajiformes; family Arhynchobatidae; genus Rhinoraja; species Rhinoraja longicauda. Next base: position 18,665,764 of record NC_135970.1, read on the forward strand.
TCCACTGGTACATCTGGGAGATTGTTTGTATCTTCCTTAGTGAAGACAGATCCAAAGTACCTGTTCAACTCGTCTGCCATTTCCTTGTTCCCCATAATAAATTCACCTGCTTCTGTCTTCAAGGGACCCATATTTGTCTTAACTTTTTTTTCCCCATTTACATACCTAAAGAACCTTTTACTATCCTCCTTTATATTCTTGGCTAGCTTACTTTCATACCTCATCTTTTAACCATATAACAACCACAGCACGGAAACAGGCCCGTTCGGCCCTACCAGTCCACGCCAACCACTCTCTCTGACCTAGTCTCATCTACCTGCTCTCAGACCATAACCCTCCAATCCCCTCTCATCCATATACCTATCCAATTTACTCTTAAATAATAAAATCGAGCCTGCCTCCACCACTTCCACCGGAAGCCCATTCCATACAGCCACCACCCTCTGAGTAAAGAAGTTACCCCTCATGTTACCCCTAAACTTTTGTCCCTCAATTCTAAAGTTATGTCCCCTTGTTGGAATCTTCCCCACTCTCAAGGGGAAAAGCCTACCCACGTCAACTCTGTCCGTCCCTCTTAAAATTTAAAAAACCTCTATCAAGTCCCCCCTCAACCTTCTAAGCTTCAAAGAATAAAGACCCAACCTGTTCAACCTCTCTCTGTAGCTTAAGTGCTGAAACCCAGGCAACATTCTAGTAAATCTCCTCTGTACCCTCTCCATTTTGTCGACATCCTTCCTATAATTTGGCGACCAGAACTGCACACCATACTCCAGATTCGGCCTCACCAATGCCCTGTACAATTTTAACATTACATCCCAACTTCTATATTCGATGCTCTGATTTATAAAGGCAAGCATACCAAACGCCTTCTTCACCACCCTATCCACAATTTTCTCCCCATATTGCCTTTTTAGTTATCTTCTGTTGCTCTTTAAAAGAGTTCCAATCCTCTGGCTTCCCACTCATCTTTGCTATGTTATACTTCTTTTATTTTTATACTGTCTGTAGGAGCCATTTTGCAGTTATTAGCTATTTTTGCTTATTAATATCATTACCTTGTATTCTGCTGTAGTCTGGACCACTATAGAGTTAATGCAATGCTTACGTAGGGGCTGGGCGTAGCCAGAGTACGGGCAGTTGGGTACGTGCTGGCACAGAGTGTGTGAGCTGGGAGGTGCTGACAGAGGGTTAGCTAGAAGCTCTGCCAAAAGATTTATCAGCCATGATGTAATCCCTGTAAGTTTTATTAACAAGAAGATTAATACAAACTGTGTCGAAGTTATATCTGGCAATTCGTAACGATCGCATAGACTGTGGTAAGATGTGGAATTTTACCTAGCAATTAACAACCAGTCGATGACAAGAGATATGCCAATATGTTTATTGCACCTTCAAATAAAGACTATTAAACATCTAGGAGGATCTCTGTTATTATTGTTTGAGTCATTACGCTTATCGCTGACCCGGTCTATGCAAGTGGCAGGTTGGGAGCTAATTGATATAGACGAGAAGCTGGCCGCTACACTGTCCTTGACTTCCCTTGTCAGCCACGGTCGCCTCTTACTCCCCTTAGAATCTTTCTTCCTCTTTGGAATGAACTGATCCTGCACCTTCTGTATTATTCCCAGAGATACCTGCCATTGTTGTTCCACCGTCTTCCCTGCTAGTGTCTCGTTCCAGTCAACTCTGGCCAGCTCCTCCCTCATGCCTCCCAAGTCCCCCTTGCTCAACTGCAATACTGACACTTCCGATTTTCCCTTCTCCCTCTCAAATTCACTACCTCCTAATGGCTCTTTTAGTTCCTTTATCAAATCCGGTTTATTACACAACACTAAATCCAGAATTGTCTTCTCCCTGGTAGGCTCTAGTACAAGCTGCTCTAAGAATCCATCTCGGAGGAACTCCACAAACTCCCTTTCTTGAGGTCCATTACCAAGCTGATTTTCCCAGTCTACCTGCATGTTGAAATCTCCCACAACCACTGTAGCATTACCTTTGCGACATGCCAATTTTAACTCTTGATTCAACTTGCACCCTATATCCAGGCTCCTGTTTGGGTTGCCTGTAGATAACTCCCATTATGATCTTTTTACCCTTACAATTCCTCAGTTCTGTCCATACTGATTCTACATCTCCTGATTCTCTGTCACCCCTTGCAAGGGACTGAATATCATTCCTTACCAACAGAGCGACCCCACCCCCTCTGCCCACCTGTCTGTCTTTTTGATAGGTCGTATACTGCTGAATATTCAGTTCCCAGCCCTGGTCCTCTTGCAGCCATGTCTCTGTAATTCCCACAACATCATACTTGCCAATATCCAACTGAGCCTCAAGCTCATCCACTTTATTTTTTTATATTTCGCGCATTCAAATACAACACTAACTTCGTTTTCACCTCCCTTTTCACACCAGTCACTATTGGCCCTGACCTTACTCTCTTATTCCATCTCAAACTTTCCTTCCCATTAATTCGGGAGTCTTTTGCAATTTTTCCTGTATTCGCTTCCCCTTTAACTCCATCTTTATACTCCCAATTTGTCAACTCCTCCCCCCCACTACTTAGTTTAGTAAGTAACAAAGAGAACAAAGCAAGAGAGACCAAGGATGGGTTAATGGGAGTGGGAAAGGAACACTGGTTTGCGTTAACCTTTGCTTCAGGGGAAACAAAGTCTCCCCTCATAACAGAAACATTCCATTCTGTTGAATTTCCACTGCACCCTCTGCAATGAGGTGTTGCATTTTGGGATGTCTAACAAGCGCAGGACCTACACAGTGAAAGGTTGGCCTCTGGAGAGTGTTGTACAGCAGAGGGATCTAGGAGTGCAGTTGCATAGTTCCTTGAAGGTCGTGTCGCAGGTAGATAAGGTGGTCAAAACGGCTTTTGCCACATTGCCCTTCATCAGTCAGAGTATTGAGTATAGAAGTTGGGAGGTCATGTTGCAGTTGTACAAGATGTTGATGAGACTGCATTTAGAGTATTGTGTTCAGTTCTGGGCACCATGTTATAGGAAAGATATTGTCAAGCTTGAAATGGTTCAGAGAAGATTTACGAGGATGTTGCTAGGGCTAGAGGGTCTGAGCTGTGGGCAGACATTGAGACTGGGACTCTATTCCTTGGAGCGCAAGAGGATGAGGGGTGATCTTATAGAGCTGCATAAGATCATGAAAGGAATGGATCAGGTAGATGCACAGAATCTCTTGCCCACAGTGGGGGAATCGAGGTCCAGAGGACATAAGTTCAAGGTGAAGGGGAAAAGATTTAACACACAAAGGGTGGTGGATGTATGGAACAAGCTACAAGAGGTAGTTGAGACTGGGACTATCCCAATGTTTAAGAAACAGTTAGACAGGTACATGGATAGGACAGGTTTGGAGAGATGTGGACCAAACACAGGTAGGTGGAACTAGTGTATCTGGGACATGTTGGCCAGTGTCGACAAATTGGGCCGAAGGGCCTGTTTCCACACTGTATCACTCTGTCCTTTAGTACAGTGACTACAACTGCAAACAGTATTCCAGCTGTGGTCCAATCAATGTTGTAATAAGTTGTACCCTGCTTTATGTTCTATGCTGCAGCATTATATCTAAGATGATAAGGTGTACAACTGTAGGCCCACTCACTGAATCTATCTATCCATTTATTCTCCTTGTAGCTTACTTACCTTGGTGTTGTTTTGTAATTGTTACAACACGGAAGAAAAGCATATGGTCCATCATTAAGGAAGTAATGGACCGCGGCACGGTAGCGCAGCGGTAGAGTTGCTGCTTTACAGCGAATGCAGTGCCGGAGACTCAGGTTCGATCCTGACTACGGGTGCTGCACTGTAAGGAGTTTGTACGTTCTCCCCGTGACCTGCGTGGGTTTTCTCCGAGATCTTCGGTTTCCTCCCACACTCCAAAGACGTACAGGTATGTAGGTTAATTGGCTGGGTAAATGTAAAAAAAATTGTAAAAATTGTCCCTAGTGGGTGTAGGATAGTGTTAATGTACGGGGATCACTGGGCGGCACGGACTTGGAGGGCCGAAAAGGCCTGTTTCCGGCTGTATATATATATATATGATATATATATGATATATAAAAGTAGGACATTTTAGATAATCGTAAAGTAAATATGTTTTGGGGTTTCCAGAAGGCACCTGAAAAGGTGCCACAAAATTCACCATGCAAGAAAAGAAGAGCACATTTCATAGATGGGAGTTTGATTAACAGAAAGTAGAATCAGAATAAATGGATCATTTTCAATTGGCCATCAGAATCTAAAGTTATATCAAAGTGAATAAACTCACATTTAAGTCCATCAGATCTATGCTGGCTCCTAATGGATTAATTGCATCAGTTCTATACTTCTATTGAGGTTTTTAGTTCATACTACCACGAATACTGAGCCAAAATAATTACTTGAAATCTTTGGCATTTCTCATTATTAATTTTTCTGTTCTGTCGAAGGCATCAACATTTACTTTGGAAACACTTTTTATATCTGTAGAAGCTCATACTTCCTGTTTAATGTTATTTTTCACTTTCTTGCTGTTTTCCTTTTTAATTTTACGAGTCATTCTTTGATTGTAAAATAGCATTTCCATGTTACAACTAATCTTTACAACATTGCATGGCTTTCCTTTCAATTTGATTCAATCCTTTACTATATAATCTCAAAACTGCAAATGCTAATTTATAAAAAAAGACAGTGCTGGAATAACTCAATGGGTTTGGCAGCATCTCTGGAGAACATGTATAGGTGACATTTTGGATTAGGACTCTTCTTCAGAGATGCTACGTGACCTGCTGAGTTACTCCAGCATTTTGTTGTTTATTACTTCAGTTTGCTATGGATGGTGCATTCTTATCAGCATTTTCCTTTCTCGGTTAATTTTAGCATTCCTCAGATTCATTAAACATCTTAATTGCTTCATATTAGAACATATCAAAGTGTAATTAAAGACTGGTGAAGTATATTTACAAACTTTAATCAACACTGGATAACTGAGCCAAAGAGTTTTGTGAGGGGGAGGTAAAGAGAGAGCAAGGAAAAACAAAATAGGGAGTAGCAGCAAAAGCATGACCTTTCCCAGTTACAGAGTCTGGAATAGATATACCTCAGCTCTCCTGATTAAAATCATGGCTCGTGCCCAACATCACTGCCCAATTTCTGGACATTAATATAGGGGTGTGTCAAATTTGGGAACTCTCTTGGTCCTGTAACAGGTGGCAATTTGTTCCATTCTGGATTAGCAGTTTCATCCAGATCCACCACCTATCCAAGGCTGAACTTCAGCATTTCTGAAGAACATGGATAGGTGACATTTCAAGTTGGGAGCTGCCTTAAGATTCAAAGATGAACGGATTACAATGTTGGTCACCTATGTGCTTCTGTACTTGAATCTGTGATTGCCTTCAGCTTTCATCTCTGAAATTGCCCACCGCTGCTCAGTTTCGGTGCACCTGCTGCTGAATCTTTCTATGTTTTTCCCAGTTCCAGTCTTTGTTCCAATGTAGTCCTTTTCTTCCTTGCATATGTGAAGTGTTGACATCTGTCCATCTGCAAAAAATGAATGAATGAATGTTTATTGGCCAAGTATGTGCATATACAAGGAATGTGCCTTGGTGCTCCACTCACAAATGATAACACAAACATACAGTTAACAATTAATAATAAAGCATAAACATATCAAAACAATAAGGATACAACATTACGGTCTAAACATGCAAGTGAAAATAAACCAGAGCAAAAAAGAGACGACAGACTTTGGTTGAGTAGAACTACTACTACTCATGGAAAAAAGCTGTTTTTATGTCTGGCTGTGGCTGCTTTGACAGTCCGGAGTCGCCTTCCAGTTGGAAGTGCTTCAAATATTTTGCAGCCAGGGTGAGAGGGGTCAGAGATGATCTTGCCCGTTTGCTTCCTGGCCCTTGCAGTGTACAGTTCATCAATGGGGGGAAGGTTGCAGCCAACAACCTTCTCAACTGAGCGAACGATCCGTTGCAGCCTCCGTATGTCGTCCTTGGTGGCTGAGCCAAAGCAGACCATGATGGAGAAGGTGAGGACGGACTCAATGATAGCAGTATAGAATTGGACCATCATTGCCTGTGGCAGATTGTGTTTCCTCAGTTGCCAGAATGAACTGGCCTCAACTACCTTCTGTGGCAGAGAATTCCAGACTCACCACTCTCTGTGTGAAGAAATGTTTTCTCATCTCGGTCCTAAAAGACTTCCCCCTTATCCTTAAGCTGTGACCCCTGGTTCTGGACTCCCCCAACATCGGGAACAATACAGAGAGCTTGTGTCCTGCCCAGAATGTCCATCCTGACCATCCAGTAATATATCATTTTAATTCTCCTTCCCACTGCTACACTGTCTTTGGCCTTCTTCATTCATTGCCAATGTGAGCCAGAAGCAAATTCCACTTGGATAGCATCCCCACATCCCCCTTATTATCCTCTGACACACTCCCATGTAGGTTTCAGCTCCCTATGTTCACCCTTCCCTTTCCCTCTCATTTCTATTTGCCTCATCATTCTCATCACCCCCACTTCATCTGGTTCCACTTATCACCTACCAGACTGTGTCCCACCCCTCGCATATACTCTGGCAATCTTTCCTCTTCCCTCACTCCTGATACGGGGCTTGACCTGGCCCTGGAACATCGAAGTATACCTGTTGCTTCCACGGATGCTCTGGTCTGGAGTTGTATTTTGATCAAAGTAAAGAATGAATTTTTTTCTTCAATAAAGAGCAATAACTAATTTTCAAGTGTTATTATGAAATCTGGTGATCTTGTGCTCACTTACTCATTCTAGGTTTCCGCTTGCAAATTATTTAATTGAATAATCCAGACTCCATTCGTACTTCAAGCTGCCCCAGGAAAAAAGGCAACACAAGTAAGGACCTTTTTATTCACAAAATGCTGGAGTAACTCAGCAGGTCAGGCAGCATCTCGGGAGAGAAGGAATTGGTGACGTTTCGGGTCGAGACCCTTCTTCAGACTGACCTTTGCCATCGAGCTCATTCCTTCTCCCTGCTCCTGTTGGGTAGAAGATATAGAGTAGAGGCTTGAAAGTGTGCATTACCACATTCAGGAACACCCACGCTGAATGAATACGCGCACCCCCGCCCCACGTCCTTTAACCAGGCGCGAGCCCCACACCACGGGTCCGGCCAAACGCGGCCCCGAGGCGCGACTCCCACAAGTCCGGCCAAACGTGGCCCCGAGGCGCGACCCCCACAAGACGTACAGGTATGTAGGTTAATTGGCTGGGTAAATGTAAAAATTGTCCCTAGTGGGTGTAGGATAGTGTTAATGTGCGGGGATCACTGGGCGGCACGGACTTGGAGGGCCGAAAAGGCCTGTTTCCGGCTGTACATATATGATGATGATGATGATGAAGTCCGGCCAAGCGCGGCCCCGAGGCGCGACCCCCCACAAGTCCGGCCAAGTGCGGCCCTCATGCGCGAGTCTGGCGCGCGACCGGCAGTTATTTTTGAAAGTCCCGGAGGTTCCGCCCACAGGTGCGCGCGGCTCTTGAGGTTGCGCATGCGCACCCGGGCTCCGGCAGATAAGGTCAGTTTGTGGAGCGAAGGAGACGTCGAGGGAGCGATTGTTCCTGCTTCAACAGTGATTGAACGGAACCTTCATTCCCACCGCTTTATCCATCCACCATTAGCATCCCATCACACATAACATATTCCGCAATCGTTTAGCTTTGATTTTTCTTGTCTTCGTTAATCGAGATGAGCTCCCAGGTACGACAGAATTTTCACCCCGACTGCGAGGCAGCCGTCAGCCGGCAGATCAACCTGGAGCTGTACGCGTCCTATGTCTACCTCTCCATGGTGAGTGGCATAGTGAGAGCTTGCCGTAGAGGTGGGCTAGCTGGAGCGGGAGGGTGGGTGGAAGGTAATAGGGTAGCTGGTGTGGTTGTTGGTGGATAAGGCTAAGGCTGGAGGTAGCTGGGGCGGAGGATGGGTGAGGAATAATGGGAGTGGTGGGGGAGTAGTTATAGTGGAGGGAGGGGGACGAAGTAGAAAATAAGCTTTTGGGTGCTTACTCACTGGTGCGAGGGGTGGGGAGGGAGCGCTGTGTGCGCCCAAGAGCGAGGGAAGCCTGAGAGGTTTGGTGTGTCATGTTATAGCGCACGTAACGTGGGCTGAGTGAGGAAAGGAACTCTGCCCTCATTAAGGCCCCGAAACGTTACTGTGGTGTCTCCACGATAGTTTAGTAGTATGGCGAAAACAAGCGAAACATGGGCGTGGTGTGCAGATAACCCCGTCTTAATGCAACTTTTAATAAATGCGTGATGTTATAAGCAGTAAGCTATTTTGAGATTGTGTGACGTGATTAAGTGGAGCAACCATCTTGTATTGTGCAAGCTAGAATTGTTAATAGTGAGATTTTCTTTTGTACTGGTGGTTGGACAAGATTGTCGACAAGGTCACTCGATAGATCTCAAGCCTCTGATCAAAATCTGCTTCGATTTCTTTAATGCTTCAAAAGGATGGGTGCCATCCTTTGCATTACAGCACCTCTCCCAAGAACGCCCGATTTGATAGTGCGTTGAAATTCTGCATTGAAGTCGTCCACAAAAGAACGTGGTTTTTTGCTTTAAATTCAATGTGCAATGCGTCAGGTTCAATTGCCACTTGGTGGGTGTACTGTCGCCTATTGAACTGAAATATTTTGACTTGTGTGTTAATGTTACTTGGGAATTAAATTCACTATTTGTTCTGATAAAAATGGAACAGATGATTGCCTATTTTGAGTTTACCTTTTGCAAAGTTAATTGCTAATTTATGTGTTAATTACCATGGTTACCAAGCTAGTGTTTCTGATGGCTTGAAAAGACCTGGATAGACTGCTGAAACTTGCAGTATTTGGTGCAGTCTAAATTTTGTATACAGTAGTACATATTTTTACTTTCCATTTGCTGGTTTGAGATTTTGATAATATAGTTTATCCATGGAAAAGATGTTTTGCTCTGTATTTTATTGGTGTAACAAAGAATTGAAGATAGGTTACACGACTGTGGCCTGGAATCAGTGCTTCTCAAGTCAAGTCAAGTCAAATCAAATTTATTTGTCACATACACATACTCGATGTGCAGTGAAATGAAAGTGGCAATGCCTGCGGGTTGTGCACAAAAATAATTACAGTTACAGCATATAAATAAAGTTAATAAGTTACTAAACATAGCACAAAAAGTGTCGACAAAAATTTAGTCTCTGGGGTTATCAAAGTTGACGGTCCTGATGGCCTGTGGGAAGAAGCTCCGTCTCATCCTCTCCGTTTTCACAGCGTGACAGCGGAGGCGTTTGCCTGACCGTAGCATCTGGAACAGTCCGTTACTGGGGTGGCAGGGGTCCCTCATGATCTTGCTTGCTCTGGATCTGCACCTCCTGATGTATAGGTCCTGCAGGGGGACGAGTGTAGTTCCCATGGTGCGTTCTGCCGAACGCACTACTCTCTGCAGGGCCATCCTGTCCTGGGCAGAGCTGTTCCCAAACCAGACTGTAATGTTGCCGGACAGGATGCTCTCTACAGCCCCAGAGTAGAAGCAATGAAGGATCCTCAGCGACACTCTGAATTTCCTCAGTTGTCTAAGGTGGTAAAGGCGCTGCTTAGCCTTACCCACCAGTGCGGCAATGTGCGTTGCCCACGTCAGATCCTCTGCGATGCGGACTCCCAAGTATTTGAAACTGCTCACCCTATCCACAATAGACCCATTTATCTCCAGTGGCGTGTACGTCCTTGGATGTTTAGCCCTTCTGAAGTCCACAATCAGCTCCTTTGTTTTAGTGACATTCAAGAGGAGGCTATTGTCCTGACACCAGAGTGCCAGATCAGCCACCTCCTCCCGGTAGGCCTTCTCATCGTTGTTGGAGATCCGGCCCACCACCACAGTGTCATCAGCAAACTTGATGATGGAGTTTGAGCTGAACCTGGCCCTACAGTCATGTGTGTACAGGGAGTACAGTAGGGGGCTAAGGACGCAGCCCTGGGGGGATCCTATGTTCAGGGTGAGGGAGCTAGATGTGTGTTCCCCCATCCTGACCACTTGGGGCCTGGCAGTGAGAAAGTCCAGGACCCAAGCACACAGAGGGGTGCTAAGCCCCAGTTCCAGCAGCTTCTCAACCAGTCTGCTGGGGACTATTGTGTTGAATGCTGAACTAAAGTCAATGAACAGCATCCTCACATAGCCCCCCTGGCTGTCCAGATGAGAGAGTTGTGTGTTTTAAAAAAAAATGCTTTAATGGAAGGAACTTGCACTTGTACATTTTTGAGTTGAGTTTAGTATCATATACGTAAGTAGGGTAAGGAACGGGTGCAATGAAAAATTTGCAGCAGTATCAGAAGTATTTAGACAAACGCAGAAACATAAATTGCACACTGTGATTCATAGAATTTGCTAATATGTACTATTGGCGTGATGCAAAGGGTGGCTTTTGTGTATAAGTGACAGGAACAGGGATAAATTCCAGCAGCACTAGTTTAAAGCCTTCCGTACAAACATAAGATGCTTGTGTCTGTTAACAAATTTTCATTCTGTATCGGTGCTCCACGTGGTCTGGTTTTGTGTAATAATCTCTTGCATGACACCTGTATGTCCTAATATATCATCCACGGGGTTTTCCTGTTCTGCTAGTTAACTCAAAAACAGCCAAAGGTTTATCTCATGATTTCTTTTGCTTATATTGACTCTGGCCAATTGTCAATGTGCTAATTGTCAATGTCATTTGGGGAGCATGAACTGAGTATTTTAATTCTCATAATGTTCATTGTACAATTTCTTTTCCTCCCCAGTCCTACTACTTTGACCGTGATGATGTTGCATTGAAGAACTTTGCCAGTTTTTTTCTGGAGCAGTCTCACGAAGAGCGTGAACATGCAGAGAAACTGATGAAACTGCAGAATCAGCGAGGAGGCCGCACATTACTCCAGGATATTAAGGTCTTAAACAGTTCATTAGTAAAACTATAATTTGACATGTTTAAAGCTAATATAGAGTCAGCATGGACAGAACTGAGGAATTGTGTAAGGGTAAAAAGACCCTAATGGGAGTTATCTACAGGCCCCCAAACAGTAGCCTGGACATAGGGTGCAAGTTGAATCAATTTTGCAATCAAAATTGGCATGTCGCAAAGGTGGTTATGGGAGATTTCAACATGCAGGTAGACTGGGAAAATCAGGTTGGTACTGGACCCCAAGAAAGGGAGTTTGTGGAGTGCCTCTGAGATGGATTCTTAGAGCAACTTGTACTGGAGCCTACTGGATTTAGTGTTGTGTAATGAACCGGATTTGTTAAGGGAACTCGTGGTAAAAGAGCCATTAGGTAGTGATCATATATGATAGGTTTTAATCTACAATTTGAGAGAGAGAAGGGAAAATCGGGAGTGTCAGCACTACAGTTGAGCAAAGGGGACCATGGAGGCGTGACGGATGAGCTGGCCAGAGTTGACTGGAAAGAGACCCTAGCAGGGAAGACGGTGGAATAACAATGGCAGGTATTTCTGGGAATAATACAGAAAGTGCAGGGTCTGTTCATTCCACAAAGGAAGAAAGACTAAACGGAGTAAGAGGCGACTGTGGCTGACAAGGGAAGTCAAGGACAGTATAAAAATAAAAGGGAAGAAATATAACACAGCAAAGATGAGCGGGAAGCCAGAGGATTGGGACTCTTTTAAAGTGCATCAGAATATAACTAAAAAGGCAATACGGGGAGAAAAGATGAGGTACGAAGGTAAGCAGGCCAAGAATATAAAGGAGGATAGTAAAAGCTTCTTTAGGTACGTGAAAAAGAAAACAAATAGGACAAATGTGGGTCCCTTGAAGACAGAAACAATAGACAATAGGTGCAGGAGTAGGCCATTCGGCTCTTCGAGCCAGCAGCGCCATTCAATGTTATCATGGCTGATCATTCACAATCAGTACCCTGTTCCTGCCTTCTCCCCATACCCCCTGACTCTGCTATCTTTGAGCTCTATCTAGCTCTCTCTTGAAAGCATCTGGAGAATTGGCCTCCACTGCCTTCTGAGGCAGAGAATTCCACAGATTTACAACTCTCTGACTGAAGAAGTTTTTCCTCATCTCCGTTCTAAATGGTCTACCCCTTATTCATAAACTGTGGCCCCATGTTATGGACACCCCCCAACATTGGGAACATGTTTCCTGCCTCTAAAATGTCCAATCCCTTAATATTATGTTTCAATAAGATTCCCTCTCACCCTTCTAAATTCCAGCGTATACAAGCCTAGTCGCTCCAGTCTTTCAACATATGTCAGTCCCGCCATTCCGGGAATTAACCGAGTGAACCTACGCTGCACGCCCTCAATAGCAAGAATGTCCTTCCTCAAATTTGGAGACCAAAACTGCACACAGTACTCCAGGTGCGGTCTCACTAGGGCCCTGCACAACTGCAGAAGGACCTCTTTGCTCCTATGCTCAACTCTTGTCATATAGGCCAACATGCAATTAGCTTTCTTCACTGCTTGCTGTACCTGCTTGCTAAATCCACGTGACTGATGAACAAGGACACCCAGATCTCTTTGTACTTCCCCATTTCCTAACTTGACACCATTCAGATAATAATCTGCCTTCCTGTTCTTACCACCAAAGTGGATAACGTCACATTTATCCACATTAAACTGCATCTGCCCACTCACATAACCTGTCCAAGTCACCCTGCATCTTCGTAGCATCCTCCTCACAGTTCACACTGCCACCCAGCTTTGTGTCATCCGCAAATTTGCTGATGTTACTTTTAATCCTTTCATCCAAGTCATTAATGTATATTGTAAATAGCTGCGGTCCCAGCACCGAGCCTTGCGGTACCCCACTAGTCACTGCCTGCCATTCTGAAAGGGACCCGTTAATCCCTACTCTTTGTTTCACAAGAACACTAGAAAATAGGAGCAGGAGTAGGCCAACTGGCCCCTCGAGCCCGTTCCGCCATTCAATACGATCATGGCTGATCCTACCCCAACCCCCTTCCCACTATCGCCCTTCTTCCCACCCAAAAGAACCGTGTGATCTCCTGGGAGAGGCGAAAAACCAGATTATAACCCAGGCCAATTTGGGGGAAAAATCCGGGAAATTCCTCTCCGACCCCAAGCTAGGCGATCGAAACTTGTCCAGGAGATTACTCAGGTCTTACTATACTAACCATAGCTCATGTCCACTTCCCTGCCTGCTCCCCGTAACCCCTAATTCCATTGTCTATTAAAAAACAATCTATTTCTGTTTTAAATTTATTTAACGTTCCTGCATCCACAGCTCCCTGAGGCAGCGAATTCCACAGACTAACCATCCTCTGAGTGAAGAAGTTTCTCCTCATCTCAGTTTTAAAAGAGCCCCCTCTTATTTTAAGACTATGGCCCCTAGTTCTGGTCTCCCCGATCATTGGAAACATCTTTAGCGCATCCACTCGATCAAGGCCCCTCACGATCTTATACGTTTCAATAAGATCGCCTCTCATTCTTCTGAACTCCAATGAGAAAAGTCCCAACCTACTTAACCTTTCCTCACATGTCAACCCCCTCATCCCTGGAATTAACTGTATAATCCTTCTCTGCACTGCCTCCAGAGCAAGTACATCCTTTCTTAAATATGGACACCAAAACTGCACACAGTATTCCAAATGCAGACTTACCAATACTGTATACAGCTGCAGCAACACCTCCCTACTTTTATACTCTATTTCCTGTCTGCCATCCAATTTTCTATCCATGTCAGCACCCTACCCCCAATACCACGGTAGCGCAGCGGTAGAGTTGCTGCTTTACAGCGAATGCAGCGCCGGAGACTCAGGTTCGATCCTGACTACGGGTGCTGCACTGTAAGGAGTTTGTACGTTCTCCCCGTGACCTGCGTGGGTTTTCTCCGAGATCTTCGGTTTCCTCCCACACTCCAAAGACGTACAGGTATGTAGGTTAATTGGCTGGGTAAATGTAAAAATTGTCCCTAGTGGGTGTAGGATAGTGTTGATGTACGGGGATCACTGGGCGGCACGGACTTGGTGGGCCGAAAAGGCCTGTTTCCGGCTGTATATATATGATATGATATGTGCTCTAATCTTGCCCTATGTGGGACCTTATCGAAGGCTTTCTGAAAATCCAGGTACACTACGTCCACTGGTTCTCCCTTGTCCATTTTCCTAATGACATCCTCAAAAAATTCCAGAAGATTAGTCCAGCATGATTTCCCCATTGTAAATCCATGCTGACTCGGAACGACTCTGTTATTGCTATCCAAATGTTCTGCAATTTTTTCTATTATAATTGACTCCAGCATCTTCCCCACCACCGATGTCAGGCTAACTGGTCTATAATTTCCTGTTTTCTTGAGGATGTAACTAGGAAAATGGACAAGAGAGAGCCAGTGGATGTAGTGTACCTGGACTTTCAGAAAGACTTCAATAAGGTTCCACATAGGAGATTAGTGGGCAAAATTAGAGCACATTTTATTGGGGGTAGGTACTGACATGGATAGAAAATTGGTTGGTAGACAGGAAACAGAGTAGGGATAAATGGGTCCCTTTCAGAATGGCAGGCAGTGACAGGTGGGGTACCGCAAGGCTCAGTGCTGGGCCAGCCGTTATTTACAATAGTCATTAATGACTCAGATGAAGGGATTAAATGTAACATTAGTAAATTTGCAGATGACACAAAGCTGGGTGGCAGTGTGAAGTGTGAGGAGCAGGCTATGAGGATGCAGGGTGACTTGGACAGGTTGTGTGAGATGGCAGATGCAGTTTAATGTGGATAAATGTGAGGTTATCCAGTTGGGTGGTAAGAACAGGAAGGCAGGTTATTATCTGAATGGTGTCAAGTTAGGAAAAGAGGAAGTACAACGAGATCTGGGTGTCCTAGTTCATCAGTCACTGAAAGTAAGCATCCAGGCAGTGAAGAAAGCTAATGGAATGTTGGCCTTCATAACAAGAGGAGTTGAGTATAGGAGCAAAGAGGTCCTTCTGCAGTTGTACAGGGCCCTAGTGAGACCACACCTGGAGTATTTTGTGCAGTTTTATTCTCCAAATATGAGGAAGGACATTCTTACTATTGAGGGAGTGCAGCATAGGTTCACAAGTTTAATTCCAGGACTGTCGGATGTTAAAAGACTGGAGCGACTATGCTTGTATACTCTGGTATTTAGATGGATGAGAGGGGATCTTATTGAAACGTACAAGATTATTAAGGGATTGGACACACTAGAGGCAGGAAACATGTTCCCTATGTTGGGGGGGAGTCCCGAACCAGGGGCCACAGTTTAAGAATAAGGGGTCGGCCATTAGGAAAAACTTTTTCGCCTAGAGTTGTGAAGCTGTGGAATGCTCTGCCTCAGAAGGCAGTGGAGGCCAGTTCCCTGGATGCTTTCAAGAGAGAGTTAGATAGAGCTCTTAATGATAGCGGAGTCAAGAGATATGGGGACAAGGCAGGAACGAGGTACTGATTGTGGATGATCAGCCATGATGGCGGTGCTGACTCGAAGCACCTATTGTCCGTTGTCTATTTCATGAATAATCAGTCATTAACAATTTAGACTGCAGGGTTACTGATGGCTCAGCTGGTTGGTAGCTTTAACAAAGCAAAAATTGAGGAGTTTCACAAAAATGCATAAGGGAAGAGTTTAGTTTTATTTTAATTGTATGTTTTGCGATCATTAGAATTCTAGAACTTTATGGAGCTGTTTGCAGGCTGTCAATGGTGGGATGGGCGTGGGCTTGGAGGCCAGAATTGACACTGCTGTTCAGCTAGAAACATGTATAGATAAAGGAGTGACTATGAATTTTAAATTTGAGGTTTGGTCAGTATAAGTCAACTCATCTAGTGAAAAGGACCAGGAGTGAGTTGGGCATGGACAGCAGGCTTTTGGATGATCTTTAGGGAATGAGAGAAGTCAGTTGAAGAATTTGTGTTAAATAGTCAAGTCCAAAGGTGTGGAAATCAAATGGCTGATGTGCTATTGGTGCTAGAATGATTTTTGTGAAACATTTGTGACTTGGATGTGAATGTAGAAGGTTGAGAATATGTTTTGACCTTGCAAGGTAATTAATTGTTTACAAAGAGAATATTTATGAATAGATTGTAGAAACAAAGAACTGCTGATGCTGACTGTTGCACATTTACTACCTAATTTTCCTTATTCTCTCTGACAGAAAACAAAACGTAACCCTTGGTACTGTTGGAATACTGTCAGAATACTCGTATGACATTAAATTAATGGAACATAAAAGGGCATTTGGTCCCTTGGGCCATTTTTGCTCTCTGAGGGATCATGACTGATCTTCAACCTCGGCACCTTTTTCTACCTTGATCATGTTTCCCTTAAATCTTCTAATATCCAGAAAAGTATTAATTTCAAATTTGAATGCAATCAGCAACGCTGCCTCTGCAGCTGTCCAGGGTAAATAATCACAAAGATTCATTATCCTTTTGAGTGACGCAATTTCCATTCGTATCAGTTCTAAACAGCTAGTTCCTTAAATTGAAATTGACTCCCAAGTTCTGTATACTTCAGCTGGTGTAAACATTCTCGCTGTATCAATCCTGTCCAGCCCCTTAAGAATTGTCACCCTTTTCTTTAAATCCTGGAGAATACAGTTTTAGTCTGCTCACTTCCTTTCACATACCAGACCTGACATTCCACCAACATGTATGACGATATTTCACTGCACTGTCTCTGCACCACCTTTTTGAGGTAAGGTCACGAAGATCATAAACGATCTCCGGGTATGGTCTCTTTAAGGGCCTTTACAATTACATTTACTTTTGTACCCATATCCTATTGCATCAAAAGCCAACATACCAATTCCTACTGCCTTCTGCACCTGCGCATATTTACATAGAAACACAGAAAATAGGTGCAGGAGGAAGCCATTCGGCCCTTTGAGCCAGCACTGCCATTCATTGTGATCATGGCTGATCATCCACAATCAGTAACCCGTGCCTGCCTTCTCCCCATACCCCTTGATTGTGATAGCCCCAAGAGCTCTATCTAACTCTCTTTTAAATTAATCCAGTGAATTGGCCTCTGCTGCCTCCTGTGGCAGAGAATTCTGCAAATTCACAAATGAATCTCAAATTTCTCTGGCATAGCGATGGGGAAAAAGGAATCCATTGCTTCCCAGTCATTATAAATTCTACTTGTATTGGAACCATTTAGTAATTTGGGGAAAGTGCCACATCTATGGGTTGCTGCTCCACATGCTCTTGGGTTTGGATCATACAAATCAAGATAATTGAACTTTTACAGCAGGAATTTAATGCAGCTTCCTTTTTTTTGTGCGCAAGCTACACTGTTAATATTTGCGTATAGATTTGGAAAAAATTTGCCAGAGAACTAGTTTTTATTTTGATTTGACTTTTCTTGTCCTGCAGTGGATTGCCAATCCATGATCCAAGATTCCATAGTATTTATTAAACCTAATGCTGTATGGATTCTGGTGTTTGATTATAGTTACCAATTGTATTCAACCATTCTACAGTACTTTGAAGTAACTGATGCATTCTGTTCTTAGAAACCAGATCGCGATGAATGGGGGAGTGGCTTGGATGCAATGGTTTGCTCTCTGGAGTTGGAGAAGAGTGTGAACCAGTCACTTTTGGAGTTGCATAAACTGGCTACAGATAGGAATGACCCACATGTATGTATTTTCAAACATATCTACTGGTGTAGAATACGATAGCTTATCTGTTTATAACCGATGTACATAATAGGGTGAAGTCTTAACTGAAAATTGGGTGCGGCTAAATGGTGAGATGGATGATTAATTTTTGGATTTATGTCTGAGTTCAGTTTTTCCTCAGTTATATTTGGTCATGCAATTTTGGACAGAAGATTTTTTACAATTCAGCCTGGACTGTAGATTGGCCTTGAGCTATGTCAGAGCATTTTAATCTTAACAGTAAGGTTACAGTGAATTTTTTTCACGTTATTAAAAAATATAGACTTGTCATAGCGTTTATTACCAATGTATGAAGATTGGTGATGGGATTTTATTCCCTTGAAATTTGCACCATGTTTTTGGAGGTGTGGTGTGGCAGTATTTTAGTCTTGCATCACAAGATATCACAATCGCTGTTTGATATCTATGCTGAACCTAAAGCCCAATGAATGCTTGCACATGACCCATATTCTAAGAGTCTCTTAAACACCAATTGTATCTGTTTCACCATCACCCCTGGCAGCACATTCCAGGCATCTGCCACACATGTATTTAAGAAAAAGATTTCCCCACACATCTCCTTTAAAGTTTCCCCCTTTCGTCTTAAAGCGATGCCATCAGTATTTGATATTTCCATCCTGGGAAAAAGATTCGAACCATCTTCTGTATCTATGCCTCAAAATTTTATAAACTTCTATCAGGTCCTCCTCAGCCTTGGCTCCAGTGGAAATGATTATTGTTTGTTCAATCTATCCTTGTAGCTAATATCCTCTCATCCAGGCAGCGTCCTGGTAAACCTTTTCTCCAAAGCCTCCACATCCTAAATAATTAATAAATTAATAATGAATTTAATAAAGATTATTAGCCAAGGATGTATACATGCAAGGAATTTGCATTGGTTGCTTGCTCGCAATAGCTCACGATATCTATGCTGAACCTAATACCCAATGAATACTTGCACATGATCCATATTCTGTATGGATCCTTCCTGTGAAGGGGTGACCAGAACTGCGCACAATACTCCAGATGCAGCTTAACCAATGTTTTATGTGGCATTATTCAGATGTGATGTTTGAATTTGCATTATTTTGGAAGACATTCCATTTTGTCTTGTTTCAGTGCAGGTAATGAGACAGTGACAATGACAGTGTAATTTGACAGTGACAATCTTTCTCTTGTATCCTTTTTTTTAATGATGACTCAGACTTGTATCAAGTTTCATGAAAGTTGATTGTCTTTTTGAAAGCATTTAAATGGCAGTTTGTCATATTATATACTGTGTACGCGTTCATAAATTGTCATTGGGATGTTTGGATGTGGAGGGAAATTGTAACAATTTGTAATCTAGCTTGCCAATGTGTATTGTGATTGATTGGACAGCAAAATAAAAAGGAAAATTTGCTATTATTGAGTTGGTGCTTTTAAATACTGAATACTGTGTAGTTAATGTTCTTTTTTTGTTTGCAGCTTTGTGACTTTTTGGAGACTCACTATTTGGATGAGCAAGTCAAGTCCATCAAGCTACTAGGAGACCATGTAACCAACCTGCGGAGACTGGGTGCTCCTGAAAATGGCATGGCTGAATACTTGTTTGACAAGCACACCTTGGGTAAAGATAGCAGCTGAACACTGGAATTCAGACCCTTGTTGCTTACAGCACTGACTGTAAACTTCAGTGCATGTTTATCTTATTTGTAGACTGTTTAATTTCACACTATTTAATTATGTAATTGATTCTATCACCATAAACCTGAATGGATTCTATTAAGCTGCATCCTGCTGGATTTATTGAAGTGTACTTGTTTTACGAAGTTCTTTGACCTGAATAAAGCCACTCAAAAGTGTTGTTTGTGTGCTTTTGCTATGTTCTCCCTATCCTTTAAAGTAAAGATGTGTAATAGTGGACATTGCATGTCAATTTTAGTATGTAGTGTCCCAGCTAAGTCTTGTCTATGCCTTGCATCTTTGTGTGCACAGCCTTTCTGGCATCAATGATCTTAAAATTAAAAATGTGCAATGCCAGTGTCAGTGGCAAGACCCATGTACACAAAGTTGGAATTCCATCCTTAAACTGCTGCAGTCTGTGAGGTGATCATTCTCTTATGTTGAGTACAGTGCTCCAGTAATACTGGATTACTAATATTTAGTGTATTTGATATACTCTGCAATAGTAAATGCTTCATCCCAACTTGCTAAAAGAAACTTGGTTCCTCAATCCAAGTTCATCCAAAGGCCATGTAGAAAGAAAACATTGAGCAGTAGATAAGAAAGGATAGCTGGCTGAAGTGCAAGCTTTAGTATTCTTGAAGGTGGGAAAATAGAAAGGTGAAGTTTAGAGAAGTAGGGGCAAGAGGTTAGGAATGCTCGGAAGGGGAAGGTTACAAGAAATCCAGACATGAGATTATTGGACATGAGGAGAATTAGCTAGGAATTCAGTACGGTCATCTTGGAATTTGTGAATAAGAATTTGGAATGTTATATGAAGGTAGAGGTAAAGGCTATAATATATCAGTGAAGGTGAGATAATGCGTTGGAGCCAGTGCGGGAGTAGAAGAGTTTAGAAGTTGAATTTCAATTTTGTGGATTAACTTGATTTTTGTTCTTCATGCCCCCACCCAACTCTTACTAATGGGAATATTTTCTCTATGTTGAAGCCCTTTCTGATTTTGGATACCTTTTTATTGGGTTGTCTCCTCTGAAGAGAACTCTGCTTCAGCATCTACATTGTTAAAGTCCCTCATCCCTGGGAATCACTGGCACGTTTTCACCCTCTCAAACCTTCATATCTCATGTGCTTTTGAAGGCCTTCCATCTAGATTACAAGCCTATTATAGGGTACTTTATCAAATGTCCTTTAGAAGTCCATATACTACCACAGCGATTCCACTGTTTTCATCAACCCATTGTCAGTAAAATGTCCTGATGCTCTGCCTTTAACAAATCCATGCTTGCTCTCTAATCACTTGACTGCTAATTAACTTGTATTATTGTTTCTAGTATATCTAGGAATATTTCCACCACTTCATATCTAGGAATATTTAAAATTAATTCATGTCTTTTAAAAGCCAGGTCTATTTTTGCCACATCATAATCCTGTATAGTTACCAATCATTATGCTTCCGTGCCTGTGTAAATCTTTTACCTCGATCTTTTATTCCAGCACTTTATTAAACTCCCTTCTGCTACCTATCTCTCCAAATCATTCGATTTCTCTCCAAACCCCCCCTTTTTTTCCATTGCCACCTTCCTGTCTCTGAACATTGTGGAAGGTGAACGTAATCCATCTTGGTTTGAGAGGAGCAGGAAATTGAAGTTGTACATTCTGACTTGATCTAAGTGACCTCGGCCTAAAGTTCTGTTGAACTTCCATAAAATAATCCAAATGGATAATTTGGGCTGCTGTGCTGCCCTAGCAGCTGCGGCTTGCCTGCAGTCCGTTTGTCTTTTGTGTTTTTTGTCTTAATTGTAGTGTTTAGATGTGATGTAGTGTTTTTTGTGGTTGTGTGTTATGTGGGGGGGGGGGGGGGGGGGGACGACGACTGTAAAACTGTAAAATTGTCTCTTCCGAACAGAGACGCGACCTTTGTTTCTGGGTCGTGTCTCCGTTCCCTACCGTTTGGCCTACTGGCGGCCTCCAGCTGGGACCACCTGGGCTCTGGTTCGCAGAGCCCGCGGACCGGACTCACCATCTGCGGAGCTGGCTGCCTTCGGAGGCTGCGGGAGCGGCTGCAACTCGACTCCGGAGGCTTCTTCGGCTGCGTGGACGTCGGAAGCTTGCAGCCCCCTGGGTGGGGGCCGACATCGGGAGCTGCAGCAGCGTCTTCACCCGCCCCGGATCGCGGGGCTTGGGTCGGCCCGCGGCGGACCTTTCACCGTCCGGCACGGCCTGGAACAGGCTGCGGGATTTTCTCTGCCCTGCGGGGGCTCCAATGTCGGGAGCCCCGACCGCCCCGACGTGGCAACTTCAACAGCCTGACTGCGGGAGAAGACGGCAGGGGAAGAGAAAAGACATTCTGGCCTTCCATCACAGTGAGGAGGTGACTGGAGGAGACTCACTGTGATGGATGTTTCTTTTTTTTGTTGTTGGTTGTGATTGTATGTTATTGCTTATTTTTATTGGTCTTATTGTTGGACTGTGGGTAATTTTTCATTTCACTGCGCATTTATGCGTATGTGACAAATAAATTAACTATTGACTATTGATTATGTTCTATCAACGTCCGAACAGGTCCACGGATGATGCGGTCTCCCAGGTTCTACACACCGCTCTCTCTCATCTGGACAGCCAGGGGGGCTATGTGAGGATGCTGTTCATTGACTTTAGTTCAGCATTCAACACAATAGTCCCCAGCAGACTGGTTGAGAAGCTGCTGGAACTGGGGCTTAGCACCCCTCTGTGTGCCTGGGTCCTGGACTTTCTCACTGCCAGGCCCCAAGTGGTCAGGATGGGGGAACACGCATCTAGCTCCCTCACCCTGAACATAGGATCCCCCCAGGGCTGCGTCCTTAGCCCCCTACTGTACTCCCTGTACACACATGACTGTGGGGCCAGGATCAGCTCAAACTCCATCATCAAGTTTGCTGATGACACTGTGGTGGTGGGCCGAATCTCCAACAACGATGAGAAGGCCTACCGGGAGGAGGTGGCTGATCTGGCACTCTGGTGTCAGGACAACAGCCTCCTCTTGAATGTCACTAAAACAAAGGAGCTGATTGTGAACTTCAGAAGGGCTAAACATCCAAGGACGTACACGCCACTGGAGATAAATGGGTCTATTGTGGATAGGGTGAGCAGTTTTAAATACTTGGGAGTCTGCATCGCAGAGGATCTGACGTGGGCAACGCACATTGCTGCACTGGTGGGTAAGGCTAAGCAGTGCCTTTACCACCTTAGACAACTGAGGAAATTCAGAGTGTCTCTGAGGATCCTTCATTGCTTCTACTCTGGGGCTGTAGAGAGCATCCTGTCCGGCAACATTACAGTCTGGTTTGGGAACAGCTCTGCCCAGGACAGGATGGCCCTGCAGAGAGTAGTGCGTTCGGCAGAACGCACCATGGGAACTACACTCGTCCCCCTGCAGGACCTATACATCAGGAGGTGCAGATCCAGAGCAAGCAAGATCATGAGGGACCCCTGCCACCCCAGTAACGGACTGTTCCAGATGCTACGATCAGGCAAACGCCTCCGCTGTCATGCTGTGAAAACGGAGAGGATGAGACGGAGCTTCTTCCCACAGGCCATCAGGACTGTCAACTTTTATAACCCCAGAGACTAAATTTTTGTCGACAGGGATTGTTAAAAATCAGAAGTTAAAGTGTCACTTTGATATAGAGATGCAGCATGGAAACAGACCCTTTGGCCCATTGGGTTACGCTGATCATCGATCACACTCGCTCTCTAATCCCACCTTCATATCTACTCCCTCTCATTAGGCAGGGCCGGATTAACAGTTACAAAAGTAGCATTCGCTACGGGGCCTGTGCTAAATGCTTGAAATCGGCTAAATGTTTGAAATTGGCGGGGACGCTGTGATGCGTGCGCCGCTTCCCAACCGCCGCGATTAGATGAGTTGGTGGCGGGGCTGCGCGGGCCAATGGGCAGCCGGCGCATCACTGCCCAACTGCCCAACTGCCCAGTCTCCGGCCCTCTTACTCTTCACACCTCCAGCCTCAACCAAACACCTCATTCTTCCGGACCTCTCTGCTCGAATATTGGCCTTGTCTCCCCACACATCCTGGCCCTCTCCTCGCTCATCAGCTCTTTTCTCTCAAGTCCCAGGACCACTTTCACCACCTCATCGCCCCCCCACCATCTCTTCCACTCCTCTAGCCCTCCTACTCCGGCGCTCTCTCCCCACTCTGGCACTTGCTCCCCTGAATCCTCCGCTGCTCACTCTTCCACATACCTCTCGCCTGTCCTTCCCCTACCCCTCCCCCTCCTTGCTAGGGCCTTCTCTCTCTCTCTTCACTCCTGTGGTCTCTCCTCCGGCTTTCTCCACTCCTCTAGGCTTCTCTCTCCCCAATCCCCTTTTCCTTGGAACCATCATCTCCAGGGACCTTAAATGGGAGGGCCACCATCGACTCCACAGTCAAAAAGCCCCAACAGAGGATGTGCTGCCTGCGGCAGCTGAGGCAATGATAGTCCAATTCTATACTGCTACCATTGAGTCTGTCCTCACCTTCTCCATCATGGTCTGGTTTGGCTCAGCCACCAAGCACGACATCCGGAGGCTGCAACGGATCATTAGCTCAGCTGAGAAGGTTGTTGGCTTCAACCTTCCCCCTATTGACGAACTTTACACTGCAAGTGCCAGGAAACGAGTGGGCAAGATCATCTCTGACCCCTCTCACTCTGGCCACAAAATCTTTGAATCACTTCCAACTGGAAGGCGACTCTGGACACCAAGGCACATTCCTAGTAACTAGTATCCACTAGTTAAACAGCTCATTACTGATATGCAATTTTACAAGGAGTAGCAGTAAACAGACCACAATGCCACCCAAACAAAGGCTGAAAACAGATGGAGTGTAAGGCCACGCAGCAGCCCCGAGCTCGCCTGAGAACAGTCCTGTGAAGAGACAACAAACCAAACACTGGTCTTACAAGCCATTGAAATCCTTCGCCGAGAACTCTCTGCAGTGAAGCAAGAAATATGCGCCAAAATAGACTCGCATTGAAGAGGTAATCGTGAACCTGAGAGGGGAAATTTTTCGTCTACAAACCGACATCAACTGTAAACTGGAAACTACTCAGGCTACTTTACTCGGCCACAGTAAGACTATCCGTGCTAGAAATAACGGCTGCAGCTAGCTCTGATGCTACGGACGAGTTGAAAGTTGAAGTGGAGTGCATTTCCGGCTTGGTATCAAAACTATCAGAAAAATGCCTAGATCTGGAGGGGCATTCCAAGCGTCAAAATTTGAGAATTGTCGGAGTGAAAGAAGGTAAAGAATACGGTCAAAATGTCCGTGACTTTACAGCACAACTACTTAAAGACACACTCACTTTAGATGAGAAGCCCATGCTCGACCGAGCACACAGAACTCTGAGAACCCAGCCGGACGACAACACGCCACCGCGACACCTGATCCTGCGGGTGCATTACTGTCATGTCCTGGAGGAAATACTTCGTAAAGTGGCCATGGATAGGAACTTATCATATTAAGGTCAACGGATAAGGATCTTCAGGGACTATCCCCCTGAAGTCGTTAAACAAAGAGCACTCTTTTCCAAAACAAGAGGAATACTGAGAGACTGAGTTCGATTTGGATTGTTATGCCTGGCCAAACTCCGTGTCACACATGACGGTGCTGAATCCCTCTTCACTGACCCGAACGAAGCATTACTGTTTGCCCAGAGCATCGCCGGAGACACCAAGGGATAAGTACTAGCCTATAGAGGCTATAAATTACTGGCTGTTAATGGCTCGCGGCTTTGTAATATGGTAGAAATACTACTGACTGAAAACTAACTATTACAAGACCCATGTCGGTTAACTACGTATTCAGTTACATTGACGACTCAAATTTTGCTACTGGTGGAGTTACTTCAAAGACTCCGACATCCAAAGTGTATTTCTTAATTATCTGCTGAAACGCAAATAGGACGAGCTCTGACTTCTTCCACACAATATGCCATCCTATAGAATGTTAAGTAGAGTGGAATGTTGAGCCATTAAAAGATGGTTCTGTTTAGTTTAATACGTTATAGGTGCAGGTTTATCAAATAAGTACAATATTAGTATTAGTACTAATATTAAGGAAGGTTACCTTAACTTTACTGCCATTGTGAGGTGTTTGTTAGCGGCGTCTCTATACTTTGTTCCTTTTTTCTTGTTTTCTAATTATTTATTTCTTCCTTTCTCTTAATTTACAATATATATCTTAGTATCTTGCGTTAATGCACATTTCTCTTGGTGATATTCATGGGAGATGGGGGAGTGGGGTTGGGGTAGCTTACTCAGCCTATATTCAAAAAAATACTTTAATTACTGTGTTAGAGCATTTATTTCAGCAGAAGATACATACACTAACAATGCAAGATGAGGTAGCAAGCAAAACTGGGGGGAAAGGACTTACCTTTTGTAGTTGGAATGTCAAGGGCGCGAATGAACCAATAAAAAGGGGTAAAATACTAGCTCACTTAAAATCCTTTAACACTGACATAATATTCCTCCAGGAGACTCACCTCAAGAATGACTCGCACAGCAGGTGGATTGGATAGCTGTACCACTCCACCTTTCCCTCAAAGGCTAGGGGTACCGCAATCTTAATCCGTAAAGGTACCCCGTTCAAACATAAATCTACAATAGTTGATAAGGAGGGCAGATATATCATAGTGACCGGAGAAGTGTATTCAACCTCACTGACTATGGTGAACATATACGTCCCAAATTTTGATAACCCCCAATTTTTCAATAAAGTATTTAATTTAATCCCAGATATGTTCCAGTCCAATTTGATAATCGGGGGTGATCTAAATTGTGTATTAGACCAATACTTAGACAGATCTTCATTCCGTAGAATAATTACATCCAAGTTTAGTGAATTTTTGAATACGTATATAAACAACAGAAATATAAAAGATGTATGGAGGATTGCCAACCCCTCAGGAAGAGAGTATTCTTTCTACTCAGGTGCCCATAAAACATACAAGAATAGATTATTTTCTGGTCGATTCTAAACTCCTGCCATATACCCACAACCCATAATATTACAATATTATTATCTCAGATCATTGTCCTCTTACATTCTCTGTGAAACTGGAAGGAATGGCGAAAAGACAGCTGTGTTGGAGATTTAGATTTTTTTTTAGATTTAGAGATACAGCGCGGAAACAGGCCCAGCAATCCCCGCACATTAACACTATCCTACACACACTAGGGACAATTTTTACATTTACCCAGTCAATTAACCTACATACCTGTACGTCTTTGGAGTGTGGGAGGAAACCGAAGATCTCGGAGAAAACCCACGCAGGTCACGGGGAGAACGTACAAACTCCGCACAGACGGCGCTCGTAGTCAGGATCGAACCTGAGTCTCCGGCGCTGCATTCGCTGTAAGGCAGCAACTCTACCGCTGTGCCACCGTGCCGCCGTATTTAATCCACAAATACTCGCAGAGGCTAAATTTTGTGAATACCTGAAGTTACAGATGGAAATCTTCTTTGAGACAAATGACACCCCTGGCATTTCTCCAACATTGCTTTGGGAAACCTTTAAAGCCTTCCTTAGAGGCTGCATTATCTCTTACCAAGCATCGCAGAACAAGAGAAGAAAGGCAGAGCAACAGGAACCAGAAAAACAAATAAAACAGTTGGACTCAGAAAATGCTGCTGACCCATCCATAGGAAAACATAACAAAATAGCTGCACTTAAATACAAATTAAACCAGATACACTCAGCAAGAATCAGTAGAGCATTTCAATTTATCAATCAAAAATACTTTGAATTCGGCGATAAACCCCATAAACCTTTAGCAAGACAACTTCGCAAATTAGAAAATTATCGTACGATACATAAAATTAGATTGGAAAAAGGAGAACTATTTTCACTGCCCAAAGATATCAACGAAAGATTTCAACAATTTTACCACACCCTTTACTCAGCTCAAACAACCGCCGACTCAGTGATGATGCAGACTTTTCTGGATAAGTGCAATCTTCCAACCCTCAGTGAGACTGAGTTGGGTTCAGAGATAACAGTAAAGGACATTTCAGAGACTATTAAATCATTGAAAAATGGAAAAACTCCTGGCCCAGACGGGATCAATAATGAATTTTACAAACAATTTAACGATATAATTTCCCCACGTTTACAATGCCTGTATATCCAAGCGTTCAAGGAGCAGACTTTACCGCACACTCTAGCAGAATCAATTATTACATTAATTCCGAAAAAAGATAAGAATCTAGAAGAGCCGGGATCGTATAGAGCAATTGCCCTTTTAAATACCGATCAGAAGATCCTAGCCAAGACTCTGGCTCGTAGACTCAGCCTAGTCATTGGCAAACTTGTACACTCAGATCAAACCGGGTCTCGAACGACACTCATTCTTTAATCTGAGAAGTCTGTTTAATATAATTTACTCAACATAGAATACCGAATAAAGACCTCACAATCATCACATTGGATGCAGAAAAAGCCTTTGACCAGGTTGATTGGTCTTATCTTTTCACAGCGCTGGGAAAATTCCAATTAGGCGAAAACTTTATCTTATGGCTGAAGCTTTTATATGGGAACCCGAACACCAGAATATTAATCAATCAAATCCTCTCATCTAAATTTTGCTTATTCAGGGGTATTAGACAAGGATGTGCTCTCTCCCCGATGCTATTCGCATTAGCCATGGAACCACTTGCTGAGAGCATCAGGTCCCACCCAGGCATATACGGATACAATACTAAACATACTACGAACAAAATTTCCCTCTACGCAGATGATGTACATCACTAACCCTCGAACTAGTATCCCAAATTTACTATCCATTATAGACCAATTTGGCATCTTCTCTGGCTACAGAATTAATGGAATAAAAGCGAAATTATGCCAATAAACGAACAAGACGTTACCCGGCTCCAACAGTTCCCTTTCAGAATTGTTACCGATAAATTCAGACATCTTGGAGTTTACATTACCAGGAAATATTCCCTCCTGTTTAAAACAAATTTCCCTCCAGTAATTACAAAACTTCATACTTATATTCAATTTTGGAAAACACTGCCTATTTCCCTCCTTGGCAGATTGAATGCCTTAAAGATGATTTTCTCCCGCAGCTTTTATATTTATTTCAAACAATCCCGATATATCTTCCCAAATCTTTCTTTAAAAAAATTGATTCCATTGTTACTAACTTTATATGGGACTACAAAAGTCACCGAATACATAAACGGCACTTGTGCAAATCCAAAGAGAATGGAGGACTAACTTTACCCAATTTTCTTTCTTACTACTGGGCAACGAATATTAAAACCATAATCTTCTGGTTGGACGATTCATACCAATAGACCAATTGGCTAAAAATGGAAAGAGAAGATTGTTTGTGTTGTTCCATTGGCTCGATTGTCCTATCTCCAATAACCCCGAATAATTCATGGTACTATTCGTATCTGGAAACAGTTGAAGTTCAGTCTTAAATTTAGAGACATGTCTCTCCTCCTTCCTATTGCAAATAATCCCTCTTTTAAACCCTCTACTTTAGATGGTGTCTTCACCCAATGGAAGAACAAAGGAATTAATACTGTGGGAGACCTATATTGGAAGGGGACTTTTTCCTCCTTCCAAGAGTTGCGGGTGAAATACGATTTGAATACAAATAATTTTTTCAGATATCTTCAGGTTAGGGACTCTGTGAAAACATACATGCAAGACTACAACACTGCAAGTCCAGATAAACTTGACGAATGTTTGAATAGACTTGCAGATACAGAGAAGTTGATATCCTACATTTACAATGTTCTTCAAACATCAACTCCCCATCATCCCCCACATGTTCTTCAAACATCAACTCCCCCACATGGTATTGGGGGTAGGGTACTGACATGGATAGAAAATTGGTTGACAGACAGAAAGCAAAGAGTGGGGATAAATGGGTCCCTTTCGGAATGGCAGGCAGTGACCAGTGGGGTACCGCAAGGTTCGGTGCTGGAAACCCAGCTATTTACGATATACATTAATGACTTAGATGAAGGGATTAAAAGTACCATTAGCAAATTTGCAGATGATACTAAGCTGGGGGGTAGTGTGAATTGTGAGGAAGATGCAATAAGACTGCAGGGTGACTTGGACAGGTTGTGTGAGTGGACGGATACATGGCAGATGCAGTTTAATGAAGATAAGTGTGAGGTTATTCACTTTGGAAGTAAGATTAGAAAGGCAGATTATTATCTGAATGGTGTCAAGTTAGGAAGAGGGGATGTTCAACGAGATCTGGGTGTCCTAGTGCATCAGTCACTGAAAGGAAGCATGCAGGTACAGCAGGCAGTGAAGAAAGCCAATGGAATGTTGGCCTTCATAACAAGAGGAGTTGAGTATAGGAGCAAAGAGGTCCTTCTACAGTTGTACCGGGCCCTGGTGAGACCGCACCTGGAGTACTGTGTGCAGTTTTGGTCTCCAAATTTGAGGAAGGATATTCTTGCTATTGTAGCGTTGGTTCACTAGGTTAATTCCCGGAATGGCGGGACTGTCGTATGTTGAAAGGCTGGAGCAATTAGGCTTGTATACACTGGAATTTAGAAGGATGAGGGGGGATCTTATTGAAACCATATAAGATAATTAGGGGATTGGACACATTAGAGGCAGGAAACATGTTCCCAATGTTGGGGGAGTCCAGAACAAGGGGCCACAGTTTAAGAATAAGGGGTAGGCCATTTAGAACGGAGATGAGGAAGAACTTTTTCAGTCATAGAGTGGTGAAGGTGTGGAATTCTCTGCATCAGAAGGCAGTGGAGGCCAGTTCGTTGGATGCTTTCAAGAGAGAGCTGGATAGAGCTCTTAAGGATAGTGGAGTGAGGGGGTATGGGGAGAAGGCAGGAACGGGGTACTGATTGAGAGTGATCAGCCATGATCGCATTGAATGGCGGTGCTGGCTCGAAGGGCTGAATGGCCTACTCCTGCACCTATTGTCTATTGTCTATTGTCTATCTGAGGTTTACAGGCATGCATAGGAAGATGAGATGGGTCAACAAATTTCCAATGATACATGGGACGAAAGCTTACAACATATCCATACTTGCTCCTTAAATGCCAGACATTGCCTGATACAGTTCAAAGTGCTGTACAGGTTATACTATTTAACAACCAAACTGAACAAAAATTTCCCCAGTGCTTCTCCTCTTTGCGATAATTGTCAATTCCAAGAAGCCACTTTAATCCATAGTTTCGTACTATGTACCGAAATAGAAAGTTTTTGGATGGAAATATTCAAAGTTTTCTCCAATATACTGAAAATTCATTAGAGCCAGACTCAAAACTGATAATACTGGGAATATCAGAAGCATGTAGTACATTGACTGTTTTTCAGTAATGCTTTGTCAGCTATGGACTAATATTAGCAAAAAGCATACTTAAATTCTGGAAAAGTGTTGAAGTTCCTCCAGTGAAGATGTGGATTACAGAAATGACAGACACATTACATTTAGAGAGAATTCAGTTTATCTCGAATGAGAAACCGAAGCAATTTTTAAAAATATGGTCACCTTTTATCAATTTTCTCGAACAATACAATTGTTGAACATAATTCAAAACACTCGTAGGGCTGGGTGAGCGGGCTCATGGGTGGTATAAGAAAATAACTGCAGATGCTGGTATAAATCAAAGGTATTTATTCACAAAATGCTGGAGTAACTCAGCAGGTCAGGCAGCATCTCAGGAGCGAAGGAATGGGCGACGTTTCGGGTCGAGACCCTTCTTCAGACTGATGTCAGGGGGGCGGGACAAAGGAAGGATATAGGTGGAGACAGGAAGACAGTAGGAGATCTGGGAAGGGGGAGGGGAAGAGAGGGACAGAGGAACTATCTAAAGTTGGAGAAGTCAATGTTCATACCACTGGGCTGCAAAATATGAGGTGCTGTTCCTCCAATTTCCGGTGGGCCTCACTATGGCACTGGAGGATGCCCATGACAGAAAGGTCAGACTGGGAGTGGGAGCGGGAGTTGAAGTGCTCAGCCACCAGGAGATCAGATTGGTTAACGCGGACCGAGCGGCGGTGTTGAGCGAAGCGATCGCCGAGCCTGCGTTTGGTTTCGCCGATGTAAATAAGTTGACATCTGGAGCAGCGGATGCAATAGATGAGGTTGGAGGAGGTGCAAGTGAACCTCTGTCTCACCTGGAAAGACTGTTTGGGTCCTTGGATGGGGTTGAGGGGGGAGGTAAAGGGACAGGTGTTGCATCTCGTGCGGTTGCAGGGGAAAGTGCCCGGGGATGGGGTGGTTTGGGTAGGAAGGGACGAGTGGACCAGTGAGTTACGGAGGGAACGGTCTCTGCGGAACGCAGAAAGGGGAGGGGATGGGAAGATATGGCCAGTGGTGAGGTCCCGTTGTAGGTGACGGAAATGTTGGCGGATGATTTGTTGGATACGCTGGCTGGTGGGGTGGAAGGTGAGAACGAGGGGGATTCTGTCCTTGTTACGAGGGGGAGGGGGAGCAAGAGCGGAGCTGCGGGATGTGGAAGAGACCCTAGTGAGAGCCTTATCTATAATGGAAGAGGGGAAGCCCTTTTTCCTGAAGAATGAGGACATCTCTGATGCCCTAGTGTGAAACACCTCATCCCTGGCACAGATGCGGCGTAGACGGAGGAATTGGGAGTAGGGGATAGACTTTTTGCAGGAGACCGGGTGGGAAGAAGTGTAGTCCAGATAGCTGTGCGAGTCAGTGGGTTTATAGTAGATGTCAGTCACTAGTCTCTCTCCTGTGATGGAGATGGTAAGGTCCAAAAACGGGAGGGAGATGTCGGTATAGTCCAGGTATATTTAAGGGCAGGATGGAAAATGGAAGTGAAGTGTATGAAGTCCGTGAGTTCTGCATGGGTACAAGAGGTAGCACCTTTTCCTTCTTTCTTTCTCTTTTTAATTAAATGCCTTTTTTGAAAAGTGCTAAAATTGAAGCTGTTCATAAAGCTACCAAGTTGTCATGTTATTTTAATACAAATGCTTCCAATAAAACGTAAATAATATAAGAAATAAAGTAAGCTTTGAGGAGCTAAGTACCTTTCTAAGTACCCGCGGTCTAGGCTTAAGCTCAGGGGTGACCGCGCTTTTGCGGTTGCAGCTCCTAGACTGTGGAACAGCATCCCTCTCCCCATCAGAACTGCCCCCTCCATCGACTCCTTTAAGTCCAGGCTCAAAACCTATTTCTACTCCCTAGCGTTTGAGGCTCATTGAGGAGGCGCTGTGAACTGTTTGCGTGCTACTTACTGTATGTTTCATTTTTTTCCTTAGTACCTAATCAGATGTACAGCACTTTGGTCAACGTGGGTTGTTTTTAAATGTGCTATACAAATAAAATTGACTTGACTTGACTTGACTTGACTTTCAGCAATAGATTTTCTGAAAAATATATCGTATGTGCGATGTTCAAGAAATTTTGAGGCTGGTACGTATTCAGTCTGCATTCTAAGTGAACATAAAGCACTTCTCATATCTCAAGGGTTACCTCTCAATGAAGGCATCGGTGCACCAGCACTGACATTGGCTATCTGGTGAATAAAAGTATTTGAAGAGTGAGATTTCAAACGCAACGGAATGACGTGGTCTCTGGAGTAACATTGATCACTGCCTTCCTTCCGCGACATGGATTACTTACAAAGATAGAATATACATCATCAGAAAACAGAGATAAGAAAGGAAGCTGCACTCCGACCTGCGCGAGATAACCACTAATGTATGAGGTGTTTGCGCAGTAATCAACCAGAACATGCGAGAAAGGTTTGAAGGAAGGGTTGGGGATTATTGTGAAGCCACGGCGAGGAAAGTAACAGGAGGGGAAGGGGGCGGTTGTGGAGGGGAGAAATAGGTGGGAGTCGAGGATGGAAGAGAGGGGAAGGGAAAGGAGTTTGGTTAGTGCGAGGTTACCTAAAATTGGAAAGTTCAACGTTCATACCGTGGGGTTGGTTGTAAGCTCCCCAATAGGGCACCTGGTGTCCTTTGTGCCGGGTTAGTTGGACACCAGGGGGCGCGCGTAGCGGGAGCGGGGCCGCAACTCGGCGCCGGTGGTCGTGACTGCCGGTGGGTGGGGGGGAGGGTAGGGGGAGAATGTTCCAGAACCCGAAGTAAAAGCGTCCGGTCGTCGCGGTCTCTGCTTGGTGCCCCCGAGACAATGAATCTTATGTTGTCTACCTCGCCATAAACAAAACAAAAAAGTCGCGCGTTTAAAAGTAAGAGCTTCCTGAGGCGCTAATCAGCCGCGATAATTAATTATACAGACACACAACTTTGACCAAAAAACAAGTCCTCTAAAAAAAGTGATTCTAACCCGAAGGATGTGCCTGGTTAATCATTCCGCAGCACACTGGTAATTAGCAACAAGAGGCTGAGAAATGGGAAAGTCTGAAGCAAAGTCTATGGGTAAAATAAACAGGTAATTCGAATGGTTTTGACGTCTTCTACTTTTTTTTCTTGTCCTCCTGATTTTCTGACCACTTTTAGAGATGTCCATTGTTGAGTGCTGGCCCACGGCCACCCCTCACCCTGCTTGGTGCCGCCAACATGTAGCTCCTTGGGCGGAGTTCCTCTCTTTCATTCTCTTATGCTACACGTTGTTGGAGAACTGGATATGTTGGAATCTTGACCAATATACAAAGTGCTGGAGAATCAGACTGTCATTTCCCTCTACAGATGCTGCCTAACCTGCTGACTTCTTCCAGCAGTTTGATTTTCGCTCCATGTATATTATTTCCCAGTAATTCTTTGCCTTCTAAATAGAGGGTCCAAAAATCAAGTGCCAATTTTGCCCCTGAGATTATTAGCAGGGCAAAATCAGTACACGTTCTCAATATCTATTTGATAGTACTGATAGTTTGAAGAAGTGTCCTGACCTGAAATGTCACCTATTCATGTTCTCCTGAGATGCTGCCTCATCTGCTGAGCTCATCATGCACTTTGTACTTTGATAGTACTTCATACCAGTTTCCTCTCACGTCCCAAAGACATGAAGATTGTCTGGTTAAAAAACAACTTGCTGGAGGAACTCAACGGGTCAGGCAGCATCTCTGTAGAGAATTAGCCGATGACGTTTTGGGTCAGGACTCTTCTTTAGAACCTGAAACACCTGCCATTTCCCCGCACAGATGCTGCCTGACCCTCAGAGTTTCTTCAGAAGTTTATTTTTGTTCTATACATTGTTTCTCAATAATACTTTGACATTTGAATGTAGGGTCGAAAAATCAAATGTCAACTTTGTTCCTAAAATTAACCTTTTTTTAGGCCAATTCTCCTAAATCAGTTTACATTCCATTTGATATTGCTTTATAACTAGATTATTTCCCTTCACATCCCAAAGACGTGAAAGTTGTTGGGTTAATACAAACTAATGGTAGAACAGCATGTCAGGCAGTATCTGTGGTGGGAAATGGGCCAATGATATTTTAGGTTGGGAACCTTTTGCAGAACCTGCAAGGTTGTCTATCCATTTCCTCCACAGATAGAAAAATATGTGCAGAGTAGGCAATTCGGCCCTTCGAGCCAAACCGCCATTCAATATGATCATGGCTGATCATCTATAATCAGTACCCTGTTCCTACTTTTTCCCCATATCCCTTGCGTGCTTGTGTGAAAAACAAAGGAGGGAAATTGGTGTGGAGAATACTAATATGGAAGAGCAGTTTGAGATTGAGGAGGAAGAGATGTGGGGGCTCTCGAAGAGCATTAAGGTGGATAAATCCACAGCAATTGATGGGACTTATTCCCGGATATTCAGAAAGGCAAAACCTCCAATAAGCTCTGAACTATAAAGATTTGGGGGCAATTATTTTGTCTTTGCACTATCATTGTTTGTTTTTTATGTGTACATATACCATACCATACGATAGAACTTTATTTATCCCAGGAGGGAAATTGATCTGCCAACAGTCATAAAACAATACAGTCAAAAAACATATGTGTGTGTGTATATAAATATATATACACACACACACACACACATATGTACACATAAAAAACACAATAATAGTGCAAAAAGACAAAACCCCTCTATATATATATTTGTGTGTGTGTGTATGTATATATACACCGATGAGCCAAAACATTATGACCACTGACAGGTGAAGTGAATAACATTGATTATCTTGTTACAATGGCCCCTGTCATTGGGTGGGATATATTAGGCAGCAAGTGAACAGTCAATTCTTGAAGTTGATGTGTTGGATGAAGGAGAAATAGGCAAGAGTAAAGACCTGAGTGACATTGACAAGGGCCAAATTGTTATGGTCAGACGACTGGGTCAGAGCATCTCTGAAACGGCAAGGCTTGTGGGGTGCTCTTGGTCAGCAGTGGTGAGTACCTACCGACAATGGTCCGAGGAGGGACAAACCACAAATCGGCAACAGGGTGTTGGCCCAAGGCTCATCGATGCACGAGGGCAACAAAGGTAATCATGTGTGGTCCGAACCGACAGAAGGCCTACAGAAAATTTGCACGTCACAGAAAATGTTAATGGTGGTCACGGGAGGAATGTGCCACAATACACAGTGCATCGCACCCTGCTGCGTATGGGGCTGCGTAGCCGCAGACCGGTCAGAGCGCCCATGATGACCGCTGTCTACCTTCGAAAGCGCCTACATCGGGCAAGTGAGTGTCAGAACTGGACCTTGGAGCAGTGGAAGAAGGTCGCCTGGTCCGATGAGTCCCGTTTTCATTTAGATCATGTGGATGGCCATGTACGTGTGCGCCATTTACCTGGGGAAGTGATGGCACCAGGATGCACTGTGGGAAGACGACAAGCTGGTGGAGGGAGTGTGAAGCTCTTGGCAATGTTCTGCTGAGAAACCCTGGGTCTGGCCATTCATGTGAATGTCAATTTGACAAATGTCACCTGCCTAAACATCGTTGCAGATCAGGTACACCCCTTCATGGCAATGGTATTGCCTGATGGCAGTGGCCTCTTTCAGCAGGATAATATGCCCTGCACACTGCACACATTGTTCGGGAATGGTTTGCGGAACATGATGAAGTGTTCACGGTGTTGCCCTGGCCTCCAAATTGTCCAGATCTCAAACCGATTGAGCATCTGTGGGATGTGCTGGATTGACAAGTTGATCCACGGCGGCTCCACCTCGCAACTTACAGGACTTGAAGTATCTGCTGCTAATGTTTTGGTGCCAGATACCACAGGACACCTTCAGGGGTCTTGTGGAGTGCATGCCTCGGCGGGTCGGCGCTGTTATGGTGGCACACGGAGGACCAACAGCATATTAGGCAGGTGGTCATAATATTTTGGCTCATCAGTGTACATACACTGAACTTTTTTTCAGACTGAAGTAGGGTCTCGACCCGAAACATCACCTATTCCCTTTGTCCAGAGATGCTGCCTGACCCGCTGAGTATCTCCATTAATTTGGTTTTGATTCTGGCATTCGCTGTCTCTTGTTGTCTCTAAGGAAATCGGGAATATGGAATTGTGAGATTAATTCAGACTGATAAGTTTCTTTGCAGAAGTTCTCAATAGGTTGTGTTATTAGGAGAGTCAATGAAGCTTACCTCATTATTTAGCAAACAAGTAGAATTTGCTGTGCTGATTTTGTTACTGTTTATTTTCAGGAAGCTTAATTTATCGATTACAACTTGTTCCACAGTAGAACAGTAAATATCGCTGAGTTATCTAAAGATTCAAGAGTATTCTGAAAGCTTTGTAATGTCATGCAGCCACAACTGCAATAAGCCGCTACTGTTTCAATGCTGGCAACGTTACATTACCAAGTATTGTGCAAAGAAAATACTATTGTATGTTTAGCAGTGAGAACATGTTTATGTTACCAAGAGCATTGTCCTTGGTAATCAACAGGAGAAATATTTCGGAAAAAAACTGCGAATGCTGGTTTAAAACGAAGGAAGACACAAAATGCTGGAGTAATTCAGCAGGTCAGGAGAAATATATCTCATGCTGTGTAGAAATAATAATTGAACACGGGTTCCAAACACTATCATTGTTATTGTTCAGGAATATTAAATGTAAATTAGGAGATCAGCTACGTTAAGCTGCATTTCCAACATATAGCCATGGTGTAATAAGGAATTACTTTGAAATAATAACTGGGAGAAATCAAGAGGTTCAAAGCAATCCACTTGTTCTAATCTGAAGAAGGGTCCCGACCCAAAATGTCACCTACAACAAAGCAGTATCTTTGGTATAAACCAGCATCTGAAGTTCCTTTTTATTAAATATTACCCCTTGTTCTTATTCTTTGAGGATTTGTTGAGACAAGAAGCCCACCAGTCTGAAGAGGGGTCCCGACCCTTCAGTGATTTGGATGGGAATGTACATGGCATGATTAGCAAGTTTGCAGATTACAGTAAAGTGGGTAGTATTGTAAACAGTGAAGATGGTTGTCAAAAATTGCAGCAGGATCGCGATCGGTTGGGCAGGTGGGCTGAGGAATGGTTGATGGAAATGAATACAGAGAAATGTGAGCTGTTGCATCATGGAAAGTCTAACAAGGGCAGGACTACACAGTGAATGGTTGGGCTCTGGGGAGTGTTGTAGAACAGAGGTATCTAGGTACATAGTTCTTTGAATGTGGCGACACAGGTACATCAGTCTGAAGAAGGGTCTCGACCTGAAACGTCACCCATTCCCTCTCTCCTAGATGCTGCCTGACCTGCTGAGTAACTCCAGCATTTTGTGATACCTCTGTGCTGGTTGATGTGGTGGACCGGAATCTGATGGTCGCGTACCAGGTCGATCTTGGAAAAAACCTTGGCACCGTCCAGGTTTGCCGTGAAGTCCTGGATGTGAGGGAGAGGATACCGTACGGCTGTTGTGACCTCGTTGAGATGGCAGTAGTCCCCACAGAGTCTCCAGCCCCCAGATGCTTTGGGGACCTTGTGAAGCGGGGATGCCCATGGGCTGTCTGAGCGGCCCACTATGCTCATTTCCTCCATCTTGCGGAACTCGTCTATGGCCAGTTGGAGCTTGTCGGGGGGCAGCCTACGTGTGCGTGCATGGAGTGGCGGTCCGGTGGTGGGGATATGGTGTTTCACCCCATGCTTGGGGCTGGCCGTTGTGAACTAGGGATTTATGAAATCAGGGAAATCGACCAAGATCTTGGCGTACTCGTCGGAGAAGGTCACTGAGCCGAGGTGGGGCGCAGTCAATTTGGCGTGGCGCAAGGCAATCAACTCAAGCGTCTTGGAATTAACGAGACGTTGTTCTTTCACTTCGACCGGCAGGGAGTGCGCCCGGAGGAAGTCGGCGCCCAGCAGCGGTTGTGAGACGTTGGCGTTGGTAAAGTTCCACTTGAAGTGACAGGAGTTGAAATTGAGCGAGAGCTTGCGGACCCCGTATGTTCAGATGTTGCTGCTGTTGGCGGTGGTCAGGGGAGGCCCCTTCTTTCCGGAACAAGTGTCAGTGCCCGAGGGGGGCAAAACGCTGACCTCCGCTCCCGTGTCAACGAGAAAACATCGCCCCGAATGATGATCCCAGATGTAGAGGAGGCAATGTAGTGCCACTACCGACGGCCGGCCGAGGCGTTTCCCAGATGAGTGCAGGGTGGTCGGCATCGGTGGGCCTCGGAGCCCCACCTTTGGCGGTAGTAGCACCACTTGTCCTTCCTGGCACAGTACCTGGCCGACGTCACTGCCGCTCCTTCCGTGGAGGCACCGCCACCAGACTGATGGTGGCTCCACCCTGCTGTTTGACCTGCCACAGCACGTCCGCACTGGCTGCCAGCCGTCGGGGGTCGGTGAAATCGTCATCCGCGAGGAGCAGGCGGGTATCTTCAGGCATCTACACAAGGAAGACCTGTTCAAAAAGGAGGCAGGTCTTGTGTCCATCCATCAGGGCGAATATTCCGTTCATGAGCACGGACGTTTTGCGGTCGCTTAGGCCATCCATGTGCAGGAGTTTTGCCGCCCTGTCGCGGCGGCTCAGACTGAAAGTATCCTTGAGGAGTGTTCTGATCCCTTCATACTTGTTGTCGGCTGGTGGCTGGCGAAGGTAATCGATCAGGCACCTGGCGGTGTCCTGGTCCAGCGCACTGACCACGTAGTAGTACTTGGTGGCATCGGCAGTTATCTGGTGGATGTGGAATTGGGCTTCGGCTTGTTCAAACCACACTTAGGGCTGTGATGTCCAGAAGGTGGGCAGTTTGAGTGAAACTGTGTTCTGCAATCCGGGTTGTCTCCTCCAAGCATGATGAAATCCAAAAGAGGCCGTTTTGGATCGTCGGGATCACCACTGTGGAGGTTCACGTGTTGTATAAACGGTTAGTTTAATATTTAAACGATACAGCTCAACAATTAGTACAAGAGGGCAAGGTGTGTGTTAAGGTGTTGACTTTGAGGTGAAGACTAACTCCATTGTCCACTGCACACTGTCAGCAGTCCCCCCAGGTCGACGTTGATTGGTCGGCCCAGATCCCGCCAGGTCCACGCGAGTGCTCGAGCTCGAGCTTGACGAACGACGGTTTGAGACCAAAGTGGGTCGGCCCACCACAATAAGCAGGGAATTGAGTGATATAAACATGTGCAGTTAGAGGAAGATACAACGTGCTAGAGTAACTCAATGGGTCAAGCAGCATCTCTGAAGAACATGGATAGGTGATGTTTTCGGGACAGAATCTGATCATCATTCTGAAGATTGGTCCCAACCTGAAACATCACCTATCCATGGTCTTCAGAGATGCCTCCTGACACACTGAGTTACTCCAGCACTTTGTGTCTTCTTTCATAAGTCAACATCTACAGTTCTTTGTTTCTGCAGGCAGTGGAGATTAGGTTAATTTGTCATCATGTTTGGTGAGGACATTGTGGCCGAAGAGTCTGTTCCTGTGTTTTATGTTCTATGTTCTGTTTATTATAATTGCTTTGTTTGGTGCTGATCTGCTATGGAAACTTTTTCATTCATCATGTTTAGAACTGTTTTATGCTGATCTTATAAAAGGCTAAATATCCACTCATCTGCTTTTCTGTCATTGAGATATTATGGGGCACTAATTTTTGTAACATAGTGAAACATTCATAATGGACTGCATTTTGGCCTTGCCTCATTAATGCTGGCAGCGGCTTGTACGATTGGTGTGCAAACAGTGATTCACCCTGTGAATTTATCTTTTGAGGCCAAAATGTATTCAGGAATGGTGATGCAAACCTCTGATCCAATCTTTGTGAAGTTAGTATCCTTCCAAGTATCCATTTTCTTTCTGAGAATTTTTCTCGGGCTGTATCTTTATTTTCTGTTCAACAGTTGCCTATCTCCTAATATCATGAATTTTGGGTGGTTCTGGATGACTGTGATAGTTAGAGCAGTAGAGCAAGTGGGACCTCAAAACTATTACTCGGCACATCACGGCCTGATTTGGCAACTCGAACGCCCAAGAATGAAGGAGATTACAAAAAATGGTGAACATTACCTGATTCATCATGGGTACTGACCTCCCCACCATCAAAGTGATCTATAGGAGGTGCTGACTCAAAAAGGCAGCCAGCATCATCAAGGATCCACACCAACATGGCCACGCTCTTATTTCATTCGTGTCATGAAGAAGATATAAGAGATATAAGAGCCAGAAAACTGTAATGTTCAGGTTCAGGAACAGCTTCTTCCCAACAACCATCAGGCAATGGAAGGCTACGAACCCGAACTAAACTCGAACTCTGAACGGCCTGGGTTGCACTGGGACTTCGAACTTTTTGTTTTTGCACTAAATTGTCTTTTTTTTTCAAATTTATTGAACTTTTTGTTGTTTATTATGGTATCTAATGAGTACTGTGTTTACAGGGCTCGTACGGTCCTTGAAAGTCCTTGGATTTATTATAGGTCTGTGAAAGTCCTTGAAATTCACTTTTTATGATAAAAGTATTAATTCATGCAGTAATGTGGCGTTTTTTCATCGATTATAATGCGTATATTTATTAAAAGTCGGGAAACATTGTTAGACATGTTTGTCTTTGTCGCCTTTTTTCCCTCCTCGCCACCGCCGCTCACCCCGAGGCTTCTGAACAACAACTACAACACTTGTGTTTGTTCTTATATCGCTACGCTAGAGGGAGACGGGACCGGGAAGAGAGTGGAGGAGCGGAGCAGATCTCGCTGGCACTGGGAGAGAGAGAGAGAGAGGGAGAGAAGCCCCCGCAAGTGGCGGCGCTCCTTCACCGGACCCCCTTGACACCCTCGCGCTCCCGCTCTCACCCGCTGCTCCCTCTACCCCGACTCTCTACCCCCGATTCTCCGATTCTCTCATTCTCTCTCTCTCTCTCTCTCTCCCTCTCTTCCTCTCCCCCCTCCCTCCCCTCTCCACCCTCCCTCCCCCCGCTCT